>NC_056465.1:25738177-26038177 GCF_008729295.1 Plectropomus leopardus
TTGAGACATGTGAGAACAAGAATAGCATTGTGTGTGTGTGTGTGTGTGTGTGTGTGTGTGTGTGTGTGTGTGTGTGTGTGTGTGTGTGTGTGCGTGTGTGTGCGTGTGTGTCCTCCCCTCACCTAGTCCATGACCTACGTCCTAGGGGGAGATACGAGCGGTCTGCCAGGCTGTCTCCCCGATTTACCAGAGCGTCTTTCAGAACCTCAAAACCATTTAACACCGTGTGTGTCTCATTCGTAGACTGAACACATCTCCGTATTGCCTTGCTATCTGTGAGTAGATGTGTGAAAGAAGTGAGAGTGTGGTGGCTCATATGACAGAAAACAGAAACATGGGCCATATTAGTCGCATTTTGGTTTTTTTTTTTTACATCTGTATATCTACCTGTGTCATGCTCTCATGGACCCGGGTGAATATGTTGCCCACACCAGGAAATGCCTGAGGTCCTGGAGGGAAGCTGTGCGGCCGACAGCTCTTCATAAAATCTGCAGTGAGAATGGAAATTGCAGTGAAGAGCAGCAGACTTTTGGCACGCCAGTCAACACAGGATCCAATTGCAGAAAACACCGAATCCATTCTGCAAAAAAGTGCCCAAGATTATGATTGCTTCCCCTGATATTTTTTTGCCAGGAGCGAAAAATATCTCCCATCTCCCTCCTGTGAGAGAAAGGCTTAATGTTACTGGCACTTGATTTGGCAGCAATAGTTAACTGGTTGTACTGGACTCTGCCCTCTGTATAATGGAAAATTGGTATAAAATAATGTTAACCAGTAAGCCGACAAAAATCATTCTAACATAGCAGTAGGGAATACAATTTGTTGTATTATGTGATTTAGATAAAGTTTAATCTTACCATCTATACGACAAAACGGCAAATTCAAATGCCCGAACATCCAAAAAAAGTTTAAAAGTTTATTGTGTTGTTTTATCACATCCCAAACACCTCACATCATACACTGTAGATATACATTGCCGCTGTATAATTTCTACACAACTAGACTTTTCTTTACCATAACTGTTATTGTGCATATGATATTGTACATAACCTTGATATCTTTTTTGCTTTTTCTTTACTAAAAGCCTAACTGGGGGCAGAAGTTAAATCTCTATATGTGAAACATCAGTTACTACAGCTTGCTTGTAACAGACTGAATTGTACTATCAAATAAACTATGTAAAAACAAAAATGACAACTTTTTGAATGAAAAATCTATTGATTAAAAAATGATTGAATGAAAAATGGTGTGATATGTAATTAAAGACATATATCAGTATGATACAGTCGCTAAAAACCCTGTCAAAATGACATAATCACATATGGTTACAACAAGAAGAAAAGTTGTTGCTTTTGAAGTATTTTTTATGACAGAGCTACTCTTACTGTGAGGTACGCAGATTTCATATTGACATGGTGCCGGAGTCAAGTGGAAATCCATCACAGACATCTTGGTCAGTTTCTCTGCTGAGACAGGAAAACAAACTGAAGCAAATACAAAAAAATTTCTGACACAGTTTTTGTCTAGCGGTCAAACTTATTTAATCTTTTCAGAACCCAACTTGTTCCAAACATGTAAGAAAAGTTGTTGTAGTGGATTTGTACTCGAATTGGTTATTTCTCATGAATAGTAAACTCATCCTGAAGAAAAGCTATAAACTGTAATATGATATTTTGACATCTGTCAGGAATATCATAAA
Source organism: Plectropomus leopardus (assembly GCF_008729295.1). Taxonomy (NCBI): domain Eukaryota; kingdom Metazoa; phylum Chordata; class Actinopteri; order Perciformes; family Serranidae; genus Plectropomus; species Plectropomus leopardus. The sequence goes on from NC_056465.1 coordinate 25,739,877, forward strand.
TCTAATGTTTAAACAGAGTTTAAACTCAAATCATGTACTTAACCAATACAATCTTACTGTCTGTGTAGAGAGGCTTTGTGGGTTAGAGGGTTGGTTAGTAACTTAATATTGTTTATTGTTTATTGTTTATTGGATCCCCATTAGTTGTCACCATGGTGACAACTATTCTTCCTGGGGTCCCTAAAAAAATAAGACAATTCCCAAAATAGAAATCACGAAAAATAGAACATAAAATATAAAACAAGCAAAAATTATTCTCATAAAACTAACTCAAATCATAAAATAAAAATAGATATAAGCATACATCATAACGTGTGCATGCACACACCCTCTCACACAAATCAAATTCTTAAAGGGTCATATAGTATGCATACACAGTACAAGTATACATATATAGTACAAGCACCTACACATGCACCTACACATACGTACGCACACATGTGCCCACGCATACAGACACATTCAGAGATCAGCTCATTAAGAGCTGTCTCTACACAAGTTTAAACTAAAAATACAAAAATAAGGCACTCTGCAGCTTTACAGACATCAGTCAACTAAATTTAACCTAATTTCTTTACTCAAAACCGCTTTTTTCAATTCCCTTCTAAATCCTGATTTTTTATACTTAAGAATGAGGCAGTATGGAAGTCCATTCCAATATGCAATAGCTACTTTTGTGTTATTTTAACCAAACAACCTCAAAGTTCGACTTGGGAAAAAATGAAAGTGGGGCATGTGAGGATAATCAAAGCAAGTTCGTTGCAGGTCATCACAAAATCAGTGTTGGGGGATATCGTTTCTGAAGACTATCCTCTAGAGCACAGGTTGAGCCCATTCATGTATCCACATGGTGACCATTTTGACACAGGGATGGGCAGGAAAACATACAATCAAGATCTGATAAATTATGAGACAGCGATGAATTTTTGTAACCAAGTCATTTGAAACACAATGGACAAATGCTGCTGGTTAGCACAAACAAAGCAGACTGGTGTGTGAGTCAGTTACTAGGAAGAATGCAAATTAATACACTGGAGAATAATCATCGGGAAGAGAAAAAAATAAATAAATAAACCGGGTCCTGTCTCCTTATCCCTGCTGCTTTCAAACAGACTGCCTTTAGATGCAAAAGCAGAACAGAATACAGTGCAGATGTTGCAGAAATATGAATATAAATATACTGAACATGATATCTCACAGTACAGCATCACCCCGGGGTGCCCATCACCAGCTCCTTTCTTTGACATAGCCTATAATGACATGACACCAAAAGCTTCAGTGGGTATTTTTTCTAGTGGCACACCGGCAAAAGTGAGGATAAATAAAAAAAAAAAATGAAAACATTAAACAGTTATGTTGTTATTGTTATGGGTGCTAACAAGTTAAATGCCATTGCTAAGGGAAAAAAAGTACTCTTAACCCTTTTGGTAACTTGTTCTATTACTTCTTTACTAACAGTAAGTTACCCCCAACACTGGTGATCAGCGACTGGCGTTCATCAAGAGGGACGTAGTTATGATCCCTGGCCTCTGACTTTTCCATGTTCTCTTCTTGTCCATGAGATGTCCTTTGGGCCAATCTGCAATCATTATGGGAGGCACACTGTAAGGTCCTGGTGTATGCTGGGACAGGCACCAGGTTCCTGTATAAACAAGTAAAGACACAAAACAAAACATTTAGTTGCTCCCAGCAGAGAAAGGGATGTAAGGGATGACTGTCAAAGTTGTGGTATTTTATGAGTTCGGAATGACGAACAGGCTGCTCTGACTGATCTCTTAACGATTGTACTTTTAAGTGAATCCAGCATAAGAATAACACTGAAGGAATGACTTTCTCAACAAGACTGTAAATGAGACTAACTGCAACTTTATTCCAAAGAGTAAATACAAATGTATCCATTACATGCAAAAATCAATGAATACTGATTAAGATGAAGGAGTGCTTCTCACCTCGTGTGCTGGACTGCTGATTGGGAGGTGAGGAGGTCTAAGAGAAAGTCCTCAAATATAAAAGGCATGTATATGCTTTTTCCTAAACAACCTCACTGTATAATTTTCAATTGTTGTTAAGGTAAAAATATTTCAGTGACAATTTGGCAAATTTGATTTGATTGTTTATCTCAAAGCTGGGAAAGCCGCTAAAATGAAACCAACTGCAACCATGTGTGGATCGTTTTATTTTCCTTTATAACCACTCACAATTTGATATTATTAAAGACAGAATTTTGGCTAGGACCCCAGGAACTGGTTTGGTAACAGACTTGGTGTAAGCAGGGATTTCTGACCAAGAACACATTGAAAACTGGCCAAGACCCAGACACAGGAAAAGACAAAACACTGACTTAAACAGTAGCTGATTGTGGAACAGAAAGGACGTCAGCCAGGAAACCCTACACAGAGCAGACTTCGATGGTGCTTGTATTAAATAATAACAAGAAATGTGCTTTTGCAGAGCATTATGATGGCACAGTAAAGTTTGCCTTTGACCCTATGAATAAAAAATGCCATATCTTTGTCATTATATCCTTAAAAAGATTTGTGTCGTGGTATATCCAATTAGCATACGAATCCTGATGTTTTACCAACAACTTTCAATCAGTTCGTCCATGACTCCAAGTGGATGTTTGTGCCGAATTTGAGGAAATTCAACCTTTAGATACCACGCTCATGAGAATGAGATGGACACAAGATCACAGTGACCTTGACTTTCAACCAGCAAAATCTATTCAGTTCATCATTGTGTCCATGTCGATGTTTGTGCCAAATTTTTAAAAATTCCCTTGATGAATTCTTTCAGTTACTGCGTTCACTAGAATTGGACAGACCGACAGACAACCCAAAAAACAGAACAGAATAAAAATATTATGCCTCCGACCACGGCTGTCACCTGTGCAAAGCCATTATAAAATATATATTATCAAACAAATTTTTCAGATGTGTGACACATTTTAGCCTTTAACGGCAGAAATCAACAGAAGAAAAAAAAATCCCTCTTCTCACCATTGTATATAAAAAAAGTATAAATTTGAAAAAACATGAGTCAGTCCAGGCTTAACTTGCCCTAAAACTAGCGCTATGTATTCATAAATCCAAATATCAGTTTGATATATTCACTAATCCCTGTGATTTAATCATAATTGATTGGTGCTTTTTAAAGTATTTTTTTTATGTCAGATATACTCCTTGCGTGAGGTTGCGCAGATCTCATATTGACGTGGTGCCAGAGTGACGCCAAAGCAATAGTCCATCACAGGCTTCACCCCAGCAGGCATGGAAAAGGTGAAATGCTGCATGAAGGAGGTGAAAAGGAGGAAAAGCTCCATTCTGGCCAGGTTCTCTCCAAGACAAACCCGCTTACCTGAAATAAACAAAAACAAACAAAAATTTTCTTTTACATCATTTTGGCCCAGATGTCCAAAGAAGAACCACTCAACTTTCTGTGAAAAAATGTTGTCCTGATCTAGACAAAAGGTCAAAGATTCAACAAAATCATAAGTCAGACAACGCTGTTTTCAGTAATCAGTCACCAGCATCGATCATAGGAAAAACATGATTAAATATGATGTTCTGTCTTGATCATGAGAAGTCCCACTCAACCAATCTGAAATTATCATGTGAACAACACCATAAGGTGTAAGAAAGTTTGTTGCTCCTCACCAGCAGAGAAAGGGATGAAAGCAGCTCGCTTCACAAACTTGCCCTCCTCGTTTAGAAAGTGTCCTGGATTGAAGGTGTCAGGCGTCTCCCACTCATTTTGGTCAAACAGCACCGAGGTCAGATTGGGGATTATTGTAGTTCCCTAAAGTTCGAATGTTAGTGATAATTCACACGGACAAAACATAGTAGTGTATGTGACATAAAATTGGAAAAGGAGAACTGACCTTTGGGATTGTGTAGCCTTTAAGCTGAATGTCCTTGTTGGTGACATGAGGCACACTGAGAGGAACTATGTTGCCCATCCTTTGGACCTCGTGTATGACAGCGTCAGTGTAGGGCAGTTTTGCACGATTGTCCATGGACGGCTGTCTGGATTGTCCAATCACTCGGTCTATCTCAGCATGGACCTTTGCTGTGCAACAGGAGGGAAACACAGACAGAAGCTGAAACTTTATTTCATCAACAGCCTGCAAAGCACTCATGAAGAGATAAAACACGATGCAGCACTGTCACGATAGCGGACATAAATTTGTGTGTTCTTGTTGATTTGCAACATTGAATCAGTAACAAGTGGATATACAATATTTCTTTCAGGTATATGTTTGTTGCATGGAATTAATCATAAATGTGAAGAGAACTGATAACTGCACAATATTTGTCACCCTTAAGTAAACACTGTTGCATGTTATGGAATTTTTACACGGTTAAAATGTCACCCTTTAACATGTCACCCCTTTATACATGACTGAGTAGGAACAAAAAGCTTCATTGGCTTGGTCAGTGGTCTTACCCTGGATCTCTGGGTACTTTACCATGTAGAGAAAAGCCCAGCGCAGGGTGGTAGATGTGGTTTCAGAGCCAGCCACAAACAGATCCAAGACAGACATAACCAGGCTTTCCTCATTAAAAGTGCTGCCCGCCTGGCTCTTACTCTGAGAATATATGCAAATACATGTGTTAAAAAATGCTGCCAAATTTATTTAGAATGACTATATGTCAATGCGTAGGTCATAATCATTTCTGATTGTAATTTATAGTAATAATTTGGGACTTTTGAAGTGGGACTGAAGGAGTGTATTACATACTGAAGATGGCAGTTGGCGCACTCCCTTTTGCAGCAACAGATGGGACTACCACCCCAGAAGCTCAAGGAAAGAAGTGCTAAAAATAATCTAAATATAGCGTCCTCTTGCATCGACACTGTTTTTTTAGGCCGGCTTACTTTAAAGTGGCTAGAACACGTTTTGCTGCCAACCCTGGTTAACAGCATTGCAATGTTGAGCTTCTGAGGTGGTAGTCCTATCTATTTATGCAAACAGGAAGTGCACCGACCAGCACATGTCCTTGTGCTGGACCGTGGATCTTGAAAAATATTTGTAATGCTTTGCTGCTGAAGATAAGACCTAAAAAGATAGGGCTGTAAGGTGAGAGGTAACAGCAAAAGGTTATGTAAGGTCTTTGTACTTTTCATCACATACCATCTCATTCAGGTAGCAGTCGATGTAGTCTCTTTGGTCTGAGGGATCCCAGTTCTGTTTGTGCTCCTTAATCTCTATTCTTATGAAGTCCTTTACATTGTTCCAGAGTTGCTTGACTGTCTGATGTGGCCCAGGCAAACGTCTCATCAGCAGAGGGAATGAGTTGTAAAGCTAAAGAGTAGAGCAGTATGGATGGAACAATTACTTTTGGATAAGGGAATTTTAGTGAAAGATACACTGTTTGTGACAATAAATTACAAATATTTAAAACTATGTACAAATCGGCTGTTGTGCATCTGACACATTTTCCATATTGAGCTGTGTGTGTACTAAATACTTACCTTTTTCCAAATCGAGCCTCTGACAGTATCAAAAACTAAATAATTTGGAATGTAATGCACTACAATAGTATACATTAAGACTTCATCAATAGCTTTAAGATGCCATACCTGTGCCCAGATGGAGCCTTCAATTTCGAGACTTTTGGTAAACCACTTCATCAGTTTCACAAACTTCTCATCACCGTACTCAAAGCGATGACCAAAAACCAGGGAGCAGATGATGTTGGAGACAGCGCTGTTGACGGTGAGGTGGGGATCGAATGGTTTACCTTCACAATAGAAAATTACATGTGAAATACGTATTTATGATTGTTTATCATTCTGGATATCTTACTTTTTTTACCTTTATGTCTACTGAATTCTTTTGCACAATTTGTAAATTCATCCAAGATGATAGGTTCAAGTGACTTCTTCCCAAAACCAAAAATTTTGAGGGTTGAAAGTGCAAAACGCCTCTGATGTTTCCATGTGTTACCGTTGCTGAAAACTACACCTGATGGGAAATACATCAAAAGTACATAAATATGAAATAAACAGTAATCAGGTGAATTAAAGGATATTGTTTTACACATGAAGTGCTGTTATTTTAGTGTGTGTGTGTGTGTGTGTATTACATCCTCTCACCTTGGCCTTGGAACATATCAAACTGCAGCGGGAGGTCTGGTCGGTCCACCAGGCTGTCTCCCTGATTTACCAGTGCTTCTGTCAGGACCTCAAGGCTGTTTAACACCACAATCCACATCTTGCCCATTTGCAGGCTGTACACATCTCCATATTCCCCGGCTAACTGGTGGATTTGAGAGGAGAGGAAGAGCAGAGTGCTTCACATAACAGCTATCAGAACGTAAGTCCTATCAGTTGCATTTGTGGGATATTTTTGACAGACGTGTTGACCTACCTGTGTCATACTCTCATGGGCCCTGGTGAAATCCACAGAGAATAAGTTGCCCACTATAGGAAACACCCGAGGTCCTGGAGGGAAGCTGTGTGGCCGACGGTTCTTAATATAATCTGCAGTGATGATGAAAACTGCAGTAAAGAGCAGCAGACTTTTGACATCCCAGTTAACATAGGATCCAATTACAGAGAAGATTGAATACATTTTCCTTCAAACAAGGACCTTTCCAAATGAAGACTGTTTTGGACATTGTTCTCCTGTTAGATAAAAGGCTGGTGTTTTTTTTATTGCCAGGAGCCAATAATATCTCCTATCTCTCTCCTGTGAGGGGGAACCTTGATGTTATTGGCTCTGGCAAGACAGCAAAGGCTACTGGACTCTGCCCTCTTCATACCAGTGATCAGACATCAAACAGCGTTAATCAGTGACACCACAACAATTATTCTTATTTAGCAACAGGGAATATCATCCCGTTTGACTGCTGTGATCTTAATACTCTGTTTTGCATATCCATCTGGTCTGCTGCTCAAACACTTTTCAGAAATAAAATCCAAACTAGGGAAAACAGGGATTAGCACCCTAGTTGACAACATAAGTAGCCAATCAGGGGCTGCATTGTAGTTGATGACTTAAATGCAGACCACTGCTTGCAGAACAGTAACAGCGACTCTCAAAACAAAAAGTGCTAACTCTAGAGTAAACACAGCAATAAGTGAGGTGATTGCAGAGATAGCTGGAGGATGACTGGATTTGGCAAAAGCTGGATTTTTGAACTGGCTCTGTTGGTGATGAGGATGATGTTGTGGGCAGCCAGACACACTGCCCTGCCCACAGATATTACGTTCACACTTATGCTCACTGCTCTATAGCATGCTTGCCAATCCTGTCAGCAGTTGTGTCAGTACAGCTTGAGATATCACTGTCCGACAAAGTCAACGTATCTCCTTAACAGCACTGTTTTTTTTTAAATGGTAAAAATTCAATTAATAATTTAAGTTATTTAAGTCAATATGAAAATACATACACATAACACAGGGCTAATTATTCTGTCTATGACAACTGAAAAATATATCTTCAATTCCTTACATTTAAAAAATTCTATCCTAAAATATGTTTGACTTTTAACATTATACAAGCTATAATATCTAATAAAAATTGACCTCCGTATCCTATTGGGCATGTATTACATATCCGAATTGTAAAATCATAAATATTTGAGATGTATCACATATTTTAGACTTAATAATAAAAATCAACAAAAAGTGCAAATGACTCATATTTACTTTGTAAATTAAGGACTTGTCAGAAAAACAAAAACTGACCAATTTAGCCAAAGCAAAGGAAAGCTGAACTAGCCTTAAAAAAAACATTTGATTGCCAAAAATCATTTTGATATTTTTATTCAAAACTGTCATAGTGACAAAAATTACAAGAGGTTATTGCTTTGTTTTTTCAGTTTGTTTTTTTTTATAAGTCAAAGTTACTCTTAGCATGAGGTTACGCAGATTTCATATTGACGTGGTGCCAGAGTGACACCAAAGTGGAAGTCCATCACAGGCTTCACCCCAGCAGGCATGGAGTTCTCCCTGAGACACACCCGCTTTCCTAGGAAAGAAAAACAAACGGAAACAAACTAAAAATTGTTACGTTTCAGTCAGGATGAGGTGTCAGTCAGCTGTCATCTGTTTGCGGTTTACTTGATGCGACATGTCAGCCACTGCACAGAGGATTGCATTCCAGAATAGCCAGAAATGCATTCTAGCTTGCATACTGCAAAATCTAAGCAGATGTAGTACATCTTGGTATTTTTGGCATACTATATCTGACATACAATGTATTGAGACATAATACATCTTTTTCTTGCATGCTATAAAGTATGCTAGAATGGGTATTAAAATACACAGAAGGATTGACTGAAAACGAAGGTGTGGTAGGAAACACTAGGGTGGAACAAACATGACTAATACAGAACAAGTGTGCAGGGAAGGACTAACGAGACAAAGAAAATAGGTGAGACAGAAAACCGTCAGAATACAGACAAAACCAGGAAGTAAAGCATGACGTGACACATGAAGGAATACCCTACAGCATGAGTCTAGCAGGCTAAACAAGGATGAATACATACAACAAGGAAAAATAGATAAATTCAAAACAGAGTGCACAAAATAAGAGATTATAAAAACAACCAGGATAATGACAAAAATACCTTTGACACAGTTTTGGCCTAGAGTCCAAAAGTCAACACTAGAAGTCATTTAAAGGCTTTAAAAAGAAGTGGAACTGCTAACTGTTAACAATTATAAACTCTGCCCTGATTTTAGGTCCACACAAAATTCTGAGAATCATGAAAATCATTGGTCAGACATCAGGACAGGCTCCTGGCTCCTCTATAAACAGGTGACACTCGTAATAAAACAAAAGACTCTGTTGCTCCTCACCAGCAGAGAAAGGGCTGAAAGCAGCTGGCTTGACAAACTTGCCCTCCTCGTTTAGAAAGTGTCCTGGATTGAAGGTGTTAGCTGTCTCCAACTCTTTCTTGTCTAACAGCACCCAGGTCAGGTTGTGGATTACTGTAACTCCCTGGTGATTGGAATTGTAATAACAGTTTTTAAAGACACAACATGGTAGTGGATGTGACATACAACTTACATAGGAGAACTGACCTTTGGGACTGTGTAGCCTTTAAGCTGAATGTCCTTGTTGGTGTCATGAGGCACACTGAGAGGAACTACGGTATGTTCCCTATTCTCTGGACCTCGTGTATGACGGCGTCAGTGTAGGGCAGTTTTGCCCGATCATCCATGGACGGCTGTCTGGAGTGTCCAATCACACTGTCTATTTCATCCTGGACCTTTGCTGTGCAACAGGAGGGAAACACAGACAGAAGCTGAAACTTTATTCCATCAACAGCATGCAAATTACTCATGGAGAGATAAAACACGATGCAGCACTGTCACGATAGCGGACATAAATTTGTGTGTTCTTGTTGATTTGCAACATTGAATCAGTAACAATGAATATACAATATTTTTTCAGGTATATGTTTGTTGCATGGAATTAATCATAAATGTGAAGAGAACTGATAACTGCACAATATTTGTCACCCTTAGGTAAAAGTTGTTGCATGTTATGTAATTTTTACACGGTTAAAATGTCACCCTTTAACATGTCACCCCTTTATACATGACTGAGTAGGAACAAAAAGCTTCATTGGCTTGGTCAGTGGTCTTACCCTGGATCTCTGGTTACTTTGCCATATAGAGAAAAGCCCAGCACAGGGTGGTAGATGTGGTTTCAGAGCCCAGCCACAAACAGATCCAAGACAGACATAACCAGGTTTTCTTCATCAAAAGAACTGCCAGCCTGCTCCTTACTCTGAGAATATATGCAGATACATGTGTTTTAAAAATGCTGCAGTAATTTAGAACAACTACATGTCTGCACCATAATAACAACCTCATAATCATTTATGACAGTAACTTCAGTTAGGAAATTAAAAAAGCTTTTCATTTGTGCTGGACCTCGTACCTCAATAAATACATTTTGCTTTGTTACATTAAAAATGTTGTAAGCTGTTGGGAATAGGGCCTTGTAAGGTAGAGGCCATGGAAAAAGTTCATATAAGGTCTTTCTACCTTCATCACATACCAGGCTAAGAGTGGTGTCACAATGAGAAGTCGTGTCATCACACAACAAAATAAGACCTTAGAGACCCTTAGACCTGGCATATGTGTCCACAGAAATAGTTCCTGGTGGAGTTTACCAAGGCACAGACTTTCACTTCCAGAAGATTTTTTGTGCATCCCAGGGGAGGCTGGGGACATGGAACATGTTTAAAAGCTTTAACGGTGAAGGTGAATGCAAAAAGTTGTAGAGGGAGGGTCATCAGCCCCTGTCGTGGAAGTCATCAGGCTGAAGAAGGAGGCTGTTTGGGCTTGAGTGACGCAGCAGTGGTAGTTGCCAAAGCAAAAACCTGGGAGTGGAAGAGGTTCTGGGAGGCTATGGAGAGAGACTTCTAGTTGGCCTTAGGGAAGTTCTGGCAAACCATTAGTAGACTCGGAAGAGAAAATAGGGCATAGGCTGTGTTCAATAGGGAAGATAACTGCTGACCCTGACTGAGGATATTGTTAAGCAATGGAAAGACCACTTTGGGGACTCCTGAACCTGACTAACAAATCCTTCATGAAGAGGGCAAAATAGAGCGGGACATAGACAGGCAGTTTGGTGCGGCGTCAGCAGTCACACAGGCGTGGCACAGACGTGTGTTTTTGAAGAGGGAGCAGAGCCAGAAAGCAAAGCTCTTGAAATGCAAGTCAGTCTATGTTGCGACCCTTATCTGTGGTCACATGGCCGAAATGGGAATCCTCCGTAGGGTAAATGGGCTCAGCCTCAGAGAAAGGGTGAGGAGCTCAGAAACTTGAAGGGAGCTTGAAGTAGAGTCAATGCCCCATCAAAAGATAATACGGACATCTGATCAAGATGCCTCATGGGCATCTCCCTTTAGAGGTGTTCCAGGTGCATAAAACTTTTAAGAGTCCCTGGAGTAGATCCAGAACACGGGATTATAAATTTCATCTGGAGTGCCTTGCTCAGCCTTTTGCCTCCACGTCGCCCTAACAACCGGATAAAAATGGATGGATGGATGGATAGAAAGGTAGATAATCTTAACGCTGAGCATCTTCATCAACACAGACAAGAAAAATAAAGCTACATCTAGTGTCAATTACCATCTCAATCTCATTTAGGTAGTAGTCGATGGAGTCTCTTTGGTCTGTTTGTGCTCCTTAAGCTTCACTCTTATGAAGTCCTTTGCATCATTAAAGATGTGCCGGATTGTCTGATGCGGCCCTGGCAAACGTCTCATCAGCAGAGGGGAATGCGTTGTAAAGCTGCAGAGCAGATCGAAACAATAACATTTAACGGGAATTCAGTAAAAGATTGTCTATTTCAGTCAGTATCATATATTGAAATTCCAATCACATATCAGTTCTTGTGCACCTTACACAATTTCAATTTGTACTGTGCAAATAAAAAATATGATATAACTGCACCAAAATACAGCCACTGGTATTGATAAAACTATTTTTCTAACTTAGCAGAAGCCTATAATTTGTTGTATAGTGGGAGTAAGGCAAAGGGTAATCTTACCAAATATAAAACATATTCCTCTTTGTCTTTTTCTCTTTATAACTTTTATTAGCTTTCTACTTCTTCCAGAATGTTAAAATACTCAAATGTTGAGTCGATTTCGAACAGATAAGTAGACAAAATAAACCATAAGCTCTAAATGAACATCATGAAAAACTTGACAGGAATGTTGCCTTCTCAAACCCATTAAATTCAACCAAATGTGCTGCTAATGGAAAATTCATGTTTTTTGCATCTAATAGTAGGTCTACTATGTTTAGTAATATGATTAACCACAAGGCAAGTTATCAAATAACCGATATAGTGTGACATGAAATAATTCATTAGATAGGGATCTCTTATCTATGTGGGGATGCTTAAAACTATGACAAAATAGTGATTGGTGCTACCCTAGTGCAACTTTTCAACACATGGTGGTAGTATAGAGCTTCATAATTTTGGCACAGGGGAAGTACTATAGCCAATTTTATCTGCTAGATAACTGACTTCAAAATAAGACACATTTGTTTCTTTGATTTAAAAAATAATTCAAAAAACGGTGCAACTTAGTGTGAAAAGCCTCTGAGTCAGTGAATGGTAATTGTTTGGGTTTTATTCTTGTGGTATCAAATCTTTAGGAATTATCCTGTGTGACATAGAGAGTATTTAGGTCCTTACTCAAGTAAAGTACTAATATTTTATACCAATAAATGTTCTGCATTAAAGATGCTAAAAGTAAGTATAATCGGGAACATGTGCTTAAAAGTATCAGAAGTTAAAGTATGAAATGCAGACAAAACTAACTCAAAAATCCAAAAAAATTAGAAATCAACTTGAATATTTATGAAAGTAGTTGCCAATTATTTTTTGTCAATCAGCAAATTTACTTTTTTTTTTTTAGCTGTAACTGTTGGGTAGTTATATTCATAACAAAACATATTTTATCTCTTTAAGTGATTTATGATTTTACAATTAGAATAAAGGAAGTTCACGGCTAGCTGTGGCTACGTCAAACAAATTCTTAATTATACCTACCTTTTAAAGCACTCTATTATATATTATTTATTTTGATATACCTATTGTATATTGTGTATATGTGTAGCTATAGTTGCTCTTGAAATTTGTTGTTCTCCTGTTTGATGATGTTATATGGGAGTATAAGGTTTTGAAGCCAATGAAGGAGTACAATATTTACTTTTGAAACATGGCAGAGTAATAGTGGAACCAAAAGAACAGACTCCAGTAAAGAAAAAGTATCAAATGTGCACTTAAGTACAGCAAGCTACTTGTGTACATGTACTTAGTTATAATTCACCCATAGACTCCTTAGAAAAGAACATATAACGTAAAACTTCAAATAAAAGCCTAGTCCCAATTAGACGGCCAGTCCCTTTTAGTAGCCCAATGTGGCGACACATTTTGACAAATAAAGGCTTTTGTCAATTAGAGTCCCAGTCTGGTTGCCATGCAGTTCATTTTTATAGAAGATCTTCAGATTTATAAAATCAGGTTGTTGGCTACTGAAAATGGAAGTTAGCTTTTATCAATATGGACATACTATAGACAATGTTTGTTTGGTAAAATTCTCCACAATTCAGTTATTCAGTTAATTTTGACTGAAACCACGAGTATCAAAAAAGACAGTATTACCGACACGGTAAGCAAGAGAGACACAAAGAAACAGAGATAAGCAGATGTAGCAGACTATTTTTTAAAGAGCAAAGGAAAAATGTCCAGCGAATTACATTCATTATAATACATTCAAATTATTATTAACGGAATTATTATAATTTTTGGGTTGTTTTTTTTTTTTTCAGGCAATTTCTCATTTTATATTTTTGTGTTGCTGTTTTGTTTTATTTTCTCTTTTTTTGGAGGGGGGGTGCCTTCTGGGTCATTTCTTCTTTTGCAGCTCATTACTTTCTTCCCATGTTTTGGGGAAAAAGCCAGTTTGTCTAGGTTTCTTGAGGGGTTAAATAAACAATTTGATTTAATAATAAATAAATATTTATATATTTATAAATATATAAATATGAATAAAAGACCTCTCCCATATAAACACCTGTCCCAAATACAAGTCTGTTGAGCTCAAAAAATTAATATAATAACAGCCCGGGCTATTATATGAAGTTTTACGTGTGTGTACAGAGTGATTTGTTGAACTACAAGTTTATTGTGAAAGTCTCATGACCGGAAACTGTGAAGGTAGTGTTAAAACATCTTGTTAGCTTTCCGCTCTGTGACCTGCTGTGTGTCCTCCAAAGTTCAAGACTTGACAGCTGGTCATCTAAGGACAGGAGCAGCAAAATCATGGTTTTCGAGGAGAAGATGATCATGAACGGAGAGCCCGATGATGTTAGTAACTCTGACGGATATAAAATAAATATTCTGTGCCGGTAACGTCTGGTTATCTTAGCTAGCAAGCTAACACAACACGGCTAACGGAGCTGTATCATCACATAGCTTACGTTAGCATTAGCAATCGATACCATCGTTTAGAAACGTGTTAAAGCAAATTCATGCAGCAGAGTCAAACTTGCATGCTCGTATGTCCCCGGTGATGTATTTTTACTATTTACTGAATGTGTTGTATTTTGGTTGTTTTTTTACCAAAATGACAGCTAACTGTCTGATTGCTGGAGGTGAATGATGTCATTGATTTGGTCGTGTGTGTCTGTTCCAGGAGGAGGAAGAGGAGGAGGAGGAGGAAGAGGAAGAGATGGTGGTATGTTCATTGCAGACCTACATTACAATCACAATATGTTAACTGACCGTCTGTACTAATGTGATATAACTTTTCATTGAATAAATCACATTGTCAAACGAGGAAAGAGGCGTCTATTTTTAAGATAGAAGGGAAAACAGTATAAATCAATCAAATATAAGACACCCAAAGGTGTGTTAAAAAGAGAAAGGTGTATAAAATATGGGCAATATTTAGACTTCCTGTCCTTCCCCCCTATATGACCAACAAATACCAGACGTGGGGTCGTTTCAGGACTGCTCCTTTGTCACCCCCCTTGCTCTGACCTATAAATACATGAGGCATTTTCTTTCTCTCCATAGATTGAATTTGACTGAAGAAATCTTTTAGCACTTTAATTAAGACTTGAAACCATTTTTTTTAATGTAAGTATGAGTAAAAGGTTTTGAAAATAGCTAAAATAGATGTGAAATCCTCTGTCCAGTTGCATTATTTTCCAGTATTGTAGATAAGCAAATTTACATGTCATGATAATTGTCAAGTTTTATATCATGGTATACCCTAAAACCAGTATATTGCTGCTACATAAATCCTCTCTTATCTCCTTCATAAACTAGATTACCAGGTAATGAGTTACAAATTTATGATCATCTTGAGGGCTCTAGTTTGTGGTGCTGTCATTTAGATTATTGCAGTATTTGGTTTGTCTTGATACCAATAAGGATGGGAATACAGATTCAAGAACCTTGCCCACATTAACCACACTGGTATTGTATGCTTCTAAGCTTATCAGTTCCTTTTCTCAACGTTGGCATATTATTCTTAAAGCTACACATTGCTAAATACTGATGTCAAACTCTACATGACTGGAAAACTGTAATGAGAAAATGGCAAAAGGACTTGCACTTGTGTAGAGCTTTTCTAGTTGTACGATCACCCAAAGCACTTTCACACTACTTGTCACATCGGCTCATTCACACATACACTTGTGGCCTAGGCTAATGTACAATGTGCCACCTGCTACTCAATTTTGCTGCCAGTTTCGGGCTCAGTATATTGAAGGGCTGTAAATCACCATTTTCATCACAATACAATATTTTATGGTTTGTTTTTTCTTTTTTCTTTTTTTTTTGGACAAGGATACAATAATTGGCTTTATCGCAAAGATACGGTTTTGATTCAGTTGAGGGGACTGCAGTTGATATTAAGACAATATCATATGCCTATTTAACACAACCTAATACAGAAGAAGCTGCTACCCCTTTCTTTTTTGCTTTTGGTTGTAAACCATAAAAACAACACAGAAACAATTATAAATAATTGTAACTAATTAAGTGCAGTTAAGTTTACATTGACAATACTAACACACATCAAAGACAAAAGAGATACAGTAACTTTCAGGGCTTTCAGAAAATCCCTTTCTGCCAGACATAATTTCATTTCAACCCAAATTTTGGCTATCTGGCTAAAAAACCTGAAGGCTAACTTCTCAGAACAACAGTCAAACGTGAATTAACAACAATGCCATTTAACAAAAGTATGAAATTATGCTGAATAATACCTGTTAAGATGCACAAGCTGAACTGTTTTCTGCAGATCACACAGTATTAGCGTAAACACGAAAACACCGCATAAATTAGCTTAGCGGCTAGCGCAGTTTGTGTAAATTTACATTTTACAATTTCCTTTTTTCCTACTCACCGCTGGTTTCAGCTGATACATC
This sequence comes from Plectropomus leopardus, assembly GCF_008729295.1. Lineage (NCBI taxonomy): Eukaryota > Metazoa > Chordata > Actinopteri > Perciformes > Serranidae > Plectropomus > Plectropomus leopardus. The sequence continues at coordinate 25,755,804 of NC_056465.1, forward strand.
CTCCGAAAAACAGCACGGTTGAATTTTACACCGCATTCACGTTTTTTTCCGTCAAACATTGTTGAAACAGAGAAGCTAACTTTAATATTGCCGTGTTGTCGTAGCAAGAAGTTAGCTTAGTGAGCTACCTGTCCTGCCAGGTACGCCACACATTTCAAATTTGCTCTGTCGGTTCTTCTTCTTCTTCTTCTAATGTCGTCCCGGCAGGCAGCACACTGTTAAGTGTAATGCTGCCACGCACAGTTTGGGATGAGGTACTGCAGCTACAGACCCGTGGGGTGCGTAGGTATTTAAGAAGCGTTTCAGCGTCAGGTTGAAAGTTTGTCACAGAGGAAAACATCGACTTAAAAGGAGAAAGCGGAGAATCCCACATCTAATAGCTCCCGGAAAAGCTGTTGTCTTTAACTTCTGTGGTTGTCACAGGAAAAAAAAACAAAAACACCAAACGCTGGGCTGGTTACTATCATCAGCCTGACACAGAATTTCAAAATAAAAGCCCACACTAAGGATGATGATACGGATTAATGTTTACACTACACGTTGATCAAATTGCATTGTTGATCATTGAATTGATATATCGATCTAAATCGAGGACGATGGTTTATACTTTTTATTTATTTATTCTGTTTTCAAGATCCATGTTTGCTTATTTCATGTGTTGTTCTTGTTAATGTTTGTTGTTTCTTCACTCAAACTCTAAAGCACTTGAATTGCATTTGATTTATTTGAATGTTGTGATATAGGCTAAATAAAATTTGATCCCAAACCACTGCCGTCCAATAAGGAGGAATCACGGTGGAGGTGAAAAATGTGGCTTCATTTCACAAAGAAAAATGACAACAATGCTGCTTGTTATGTTTAAAAAGTGATCGTTTCAAGCAAGGTTAAAACACAATAATATATTCCCAAGTCACCAACAGGGAAACTGAGTTTCTGATCATATGCTGAATGTGTGAGAATCTTTTGAAAGATGCTCATTGTTGCAGCTTCTTCTGTATGTCCTCTATTAACTCCTTGGACAGCTTGCGCAAACACCCCCAACGCGTTATCTTTCAAATTATTTGGCTTGTTTTACTCACGTTAAGATGACTTGTTTGGCATTGTCAGGCTGGCTTGTGGTCCGATGGCTTGTTCAGTAATCAAAGTCAAACACACATTCATGGAAAAGAAAAATAGCCCTTTGCAATGCTTTAAAACAAAATCAAGCCCTAAGAGGCAAAATAAAATAATAAACTTAAAGGTTTTTATTGAAGAGACACACCTGTGTCTGTTAATTGGCTGGGACCTGAGGATCCTATTTACATAATACACAGAGGCCACCACTAGATGGCAATAATTTCTCACTATTTATACAAAATAAATAAACTTAACACTCATTAAAGCAGATAATCTGAATGCTGCGTTTTTTTCCTGTTTTAGGATCCTCTGGAAACAATGCGACAGAAGTGTGAAGAGACAGAGCACTGCGTTCACACTCGGGAGCGCCTGGAGCATTGTGAGACCAGAGTTGGCTCCAGGTCTTCAACAACGGAGGATTGTACTGAGGAGCTGTTTGACTTCCTGCATGCTCGGGACCACTGTGTAAGTGTAGCAGAGAAGCAGAATATAAAAATACACCCAAAAGAATCAAGGGTCATAAGTAGGCATTTTGATATTATTGTGGCTCACATTATTTTTGCCAACAAGGGGCGCCAAAGCTCCTTTACAATAGCACTGTTTCATAGTGACCTCTGACATTTGGGAGAGCTCTGTGTCTGCCACATAAATAGTTGTTAATTTACCCTTTGCTAACTGGTGCAAATTGGCTTGATTTTTTTTAGAGAATATGGAAAGAAGGCCATGAATAACATAACAAAAAAATGATCCAAAAATTTGCAAGATTTTTTTTTTTTTTTGAAGATGCAAGAAAATTACCTATTATCTATGTACCTATAAAACAGGAAAGAAAAGTAACTTAAAGTAACTTAGTAACTTAACTCATAACTTACCTTGCACTGCTTGTAGTATGTTTGCATTAATGGATTTCCTCTTATTTCTTCTGTAGGTGTCACACAAACTTTTCCATTCAGTCAAATGAAGTCCTCCCTGACCATTGCACTACTGGCTGATGACATTCTTCAAAGATTGTATTATGAGGAGAACATGGTTTTAAATAAATCCACATGTGGATCTGCTGTGTGTTGTAACTTTAAATGTATACTACACTGTATCTGGTTGAAAGTATTTAAAAAGGTGGAATGAGTCAACATTTCATTAAACTGGATGGCTTTAAAACCTAATCCTGAGTCACAACTTTATTTTATGACTCCTATAAAGCTAAAGCTCGATAAGCTGATTCATGTAATAAAGTAAATATTTAATATATAATGAGAATAGTTTGTAATCAAAGCCCCACAATAATTTACTGGTGGAAAAAGAATAACTTGTTCTGTAAAATCCATGCAGGTGATTATTACACAAGGAAAACAAAGGGGAGTTATTGAAAATGTGCAAGATTTAACTTGTTCAAGTCCTGCATGGAAATTTGTCACAGGGATGGCAGTTTTAATCTGGAAATGTTTCAGCGTAAGATATTTTATTTAGAATTTCTAAATCAACTGATTGATGCAGGGCTCTCATGTATCCTTTAAATCATTGAGGGGAAAAACTAAAATCACGGCCTTGAAATGGTTTGAAAATGGACATAAATCTAGTTCATCGAATGTACTTGAATTCATATATTTTGTGCAAGAACAGAAATTAACGATATTTTACCATAATAGTAGTCACTATCTGCTATCTGTGAGCTTCTATAAAGCAAAAATATAAATTCAGTGTTGTAGCAATAGTTAACCTTCATCTCTACGGAGATATAACAGTACATTTTGACACCAAAAATGAAATTTGACATTGATGAAGAAAACATTAGCACTGAAAAGCTCCACTGAAAGGGAAGGCAAAGAGTAAAGAAACTTTTCTCCCCAAACTGGAAAGCCATGTAGCATGTTGATTTTCATTTTGGTAATAAGAGTGCTGCAGCTAAAATAATAAGGATAGAACAACAAAAATAGTTGCGAGATGTTGCATTTTAATAAATGTTTAAATTATAATCAAATCATATTTTCACAATACATGCTTTTCTTATGGGAAAGAGTTTTGAGTAATGCATTCAGGTGATTTTTTTTCTAAAGTGAAAACAGCATGTACACACAATACTTCAATATAATACAATACCACAATATTTCAAAATTAGCCATCACCACTACACACGTAAGCACACACAAGCAACAAAAGGACAGTGAAGGCACAACATAAAAGTTGAACAAAATTTTTTGTTCAATTTTTTTGTTTTTTGTTCTTTATTATTTGAATAATAAAGCTACTTGAATGATATAATGTATGAATGATTGATTTAGAACAACTAAACACGACTGTCCCATTTTTCCCATTTTTATCTGAACATGTTATCAGAGTAAGGAAGGGATTCACAATGTGTGTCCAAATTTTTTGTTTTAGTTTTAATTTAGTTATTTTACTTAGCAACACATTTCCATATATATATATATAGAGAGAGAGAGAGAGCGATAGATAGATAGATAGATAGATAGATAGATAGATATACTTTATTGATAGATAGATAGATAGATAGATATACTTTATTGATCTCAAAACTGAGAAATTGGGATGTAGCAGCACCATGCAGTAAGAACAGAGAATAAAGAGCACACATTATTATTAATAGAATATAAAGGAATGCACTTTAAAAAAAAACCTTAAAAAAAACTGAGACTGTACATATATACATGTGTAAAGTGCGGAACAGTATCTGAAAACAAGAAGATAAACCTAACAAAGAGCGAGAAAACAAAGAAATAATAATAATAATGATAATACTGATAATTTAAAAAAAAAAAAGTGTATATATATTAGTGCTGGGCCGTTAACGGCGTTAACGTGCTGCGTTAACGCGGGATTCTTATCGCGCGATAAGGAAATTATCGCGCGATAAACTATTCACTAAGTTGGGTCTATACAGTGAGCAAGGCACCAATTTCCCTTTGTTGTTTAAGTGCGGATGTATACCTACCTTCCGCCTTGTTCACGCCCCCTCCGCGTGGAAGCTGGTCTGCCTGAGTGACTGGTGGAAAAAGGAGAAGCAGAGAGACTGGAGTGATTAGGCTCAAGCCGTGTCACAAAGCTGCTGACTGTTAATGATCTTCTTCATGACCTCTAATGTAGGCCCACAGTTCAGTTAGGGTCATGTTATCAGAGGCTGCGCCCTCGGCTGTTCATTCCAGTTAGCAGGAAAAAGCTTTTTCCACATGGAGACAGAACCTGTGTTCCTAAATGTCTGTGTTTAACAAAATAAAAAAAAGTTAAACACCAAAGTAAATCTTATGGAACATTATTTTTCTTTATCAAATATTATAGTAGAACAGCTTTCTCAAGCATTTTGTGATGCATTTTCATCATTTAGATAGATAGATATTATTTTGAATGTCTTTGGCAAAATTCAAATCTATAATTTTAATCTAGATTAATCTAGATTAACTACAGGATTGCAGTGAGATTAATCTAGATTAAAAAAAATTAATCTATGCCCAGCACTATATATATATATATATATATATATATATATATATATATATATATATATATATATATATATATATATATATATATATATATATATATATATATATATATATACACTTTTTTTTCATAATACTGGTATTATGAAAAAAAAGTGTAAGGTTTAAGAAGGTCTCTGAAAATGACGCACTTGAGGCAGCACTGGCGCCCTCTATCTTACAAATGTCATTACACAACAATTACGCATCATCCGGGTCCTTCAATGGCTGTTACAGCAAATGTGTCTCGAAGCTCCTGATCAATATGTAACCTAACTTATAAACCACCCTGTTATTCACGCTGTAGCACTGACAAGCCCTTTAACTACCTCATCCATGATCCGACATCTGTTTGTTTAAGTCTCAGTCAAACATCGTTCATCTTTGTGCACGGAACGAGAAGACAAACGGGGAGATAATGGAAAACGTAAAGCAGTTTCTTCAGGGAGCGAAGCTTGACAGCTGGACAGCAGCTGTGCTGACTGGTGCTGCCTGCGCTGTGGGAGCTCTGGTGCTGCTGGTGCAGAGGGTCAGCAGCCACCGAGAGATGAAGGAGAAGATCCGCAGAGCCAGAAACCGGAGGGCTGACAGCCTGCAGCGGGCGGAACAAGCTGTACTCCAGTACAAGAAGTCGGTGAGAGTTGAAACCTGAGGGCGTGCGTGGAGGGAAAGTTAATAAACCGCTGTTCAGAGGCTTGTTGTTTTCTATAATTACATTATTATGTCCTATATGCTATAGTTTTTTCAAGTAAGGCCACATTGGAATCTTTTAATTTAAGCGATCTCCAATGAAAGGTATAGATTGTAAGATATTTGTGCATACATTTTAAGGTTTTGTTCATATATCATTTGTCTAAGGCCATAATAATAAGTAGATGATGGCCTGTGGATAAAACAACTAAAAGGGAGACTGGGGGCAGTTGACCTATTGCTACGTCCTGCCCTCAGAGGCCAATCACATTTCATGCAGCCTCCAGGGTTCATGCAGATCTTTAAAAAGGCTCATTAATAGCATCATATTTGTGTTTAAGGGGGTCTACTAGAATAGGTTTGCATGCTTTAATGCTTAAAAAACACATTGTGTGTCTCATAATGCCCTCCGCTGTAGCATCTCTGTTTAAAACAGCCTGGCTGAGCTTGTGTCCTGCCTCCTTGAAGCCCAGTCTGCTCTAACTGGTCAGCTGTTTCACTTGTCTCTCTATCACTATCTGTATTTAAACCATGCAGTCAGATAACATTTGAAAAGACTAGATGAGCAGCAGGATTCATTTTTTTAGACCGCCATTCAAGCCAGTAAGGTCACACTGCCGATGGAAGTTAACCACTCGGGCACACTTGGCCACGCTCAGCTGCCTTGAGTCTCTAGTTCGCATGCTCTATGGGCCAGTAAATTCAGGTATTGTACACAATTCTACACCCGCAAAAAACGATTTTTCTGCTTCATATGCCAATGAGCATCTCTCATGGGAATGAAGGAGGCCTCGTCCCCATAGCTGGATCCAGACTTTCATCAATGATTCTGTTCTGTTTGTTACATTGTGATATCACTCGGGTACGGAAGCTGTGTGTACCAGTAGCTGTGCCTGCAATCAGTGGTGATTGGTCGGACAGGTACAATATATGGACTGTAACTCTAAAAAAATACCTTCAAGGAAAACCTTGAAAAGTCATGTAAATTCATAATCACATTTTTCAGGTCTGGAAAAGTCAAGGAAATAGTAAAAAAACATATAAATGTTTTGAAAAAGTCATGGATTTTGTAGTGTGTAGTTTAATTGGTAATCATCAGTCGATTACCTTCTATATAATGTTGATTTCTAAGTTTTATCGCATTTTATAAGCAAAACTGATTAACAATGATCTTTAGATTAGCTGATAATCAAAATAATTATTTGCCCTATATTTGTCATTTGTGAATAACATTTAGATTATTTTAATGAGGGGTGATAATTGTTTAGTATGTGAACTCATTTTTAATGTATGGCTGTTTGTCTTCTAGCATCCAATTATCGACTCTGCACACATCTTGGCTCTGTCCCTGTCTGAGCTGACAAAGAAGCTGCAGGAAGGCTCGCTGAGCCCTGAGGACGTGTTTTACTCTTACATGGAAAAGGTTCAGAACCAACATTAACACACATCATTTATCACAAACCAACACAGAACAACCATGGTAAACCAGCCAAGTAAATCATCTTTTTTTCCCGATAGAACTTGTCCCTCCCTTAACCTAGTAACCAAATCCTAGTTCAAACATTAACTGTACATACACTCTGACCTTATTAAAGTTTATGACCAACATATTTCTTATTTTCTGGACTTGTTTCATTACAAGAAAACTTTTGCATGTCTCCTGCTACAGTTATATACACAGTCATCTGTTTAAGTACATTTCACACAGCCACCAAGTGTAAATATTGATCTACTTGCCTGAACATTTCTTACTTGACTTTCAGGTTTTACGTGCATAGATATGAACCTGTTAGTTCTGTTTTTTTTCTCACAGACTCTGGATGTGACCAAAGATCTGAACTGCTGCACAGGAATCATATTGGAGAGTTTAGACCAGCTGGAAAAAGTTGCCGCCTCCAACAAGGAAGGTCTCTTGTATGGAGTTCCAGTTAGCGTCAAGGAAAACATTGCATGCAAGGTATTTTGTAGTTGTGTATTGCCATCATCTTTAACTAAATCAACAGATTTTTGATGGCAACTACACTGACATTGGGTTAAATGTCCATGCTCTCATGAAACTATTGTGGCAGTGTTTGTTGTGTTTTTATCTAACACGGCTCTCTTTGCCTGTGTTTTTACAATGCAAGAATCACGACTGCTCTTGCGGTGTGCTCATTAATCTGGATCAGCCGGCCCAGGAGGACAGCGTGCTTGTTGAAGTCCTGAAGAGACAAGGAGCTATTCCCTTTGTGAAGACCAACGTGCCCCAAGGGCTGTTAAGGTTAATAAGTTCTCAGTTACTTTATCATACAGATACACTGCAACACAATTAGGGCTGCACCGAATGTCATTTAAGGTATTGGAATAAAGCTTTGGGATAGCCTGCTGCAAGTGGATCTAACGCTAGCACAACCAGGTGTGTTTTTAGCATGGGATGTAATGCAGCATAATATCACTGCTGTTGAGCATAATTACCATTAACTGACAGGAAACCAGGGCTACCTAAGTTGCTTACTCGAGGTTGATTTAGTGCAGCATGCCCAGTCTTTGGGCCTCTCATTCCCAGTAGCACCTCCTGTGTGTAAGGTCTCATTTATGCTCAACGGTAGATACATACGGACACTGATGGAGCCTTCAGTCCACACTCTGTGCTCATTTCATCCACATTTGTGCACATTTTCTGAAAACGTACTGATACGAATAAAACCAAGCAGTACCTTCAGAGATCACGGGGGCAGTGTTTAAAAAATGGCAAAAGGCTCAATCATAAATCAGACAAATCCTGGAGAAACCCTTTCAGTGCAGCCCTTGACTAAATACAGCGTGCGCAGTAATGCAACTATATTTGTCCAACACAAATGGTAATGTACATAAAAGTTGCATGTGTAAAGGTTGTGATCATTGTTGTTTATGTGTGTTTTTCTTTTATTACCTCATCTCTAGCTATGACTGTGGTAACCCCATCTATGGGCAGACCTTGAACCCCCACAACCTCAAGAAGACTAGCGGAGGTTCATCCGGCGGGGAGGGGGCTCTCATTGGGGCTGGGGGCTCCCTGCTTGGTATAGGCACTGATGTGGCTGGCAGCATCCGTATTCCTGCCTCATTCTGTGGGATCTGTGGCTTGAAGCCAACACCAGGTCGGCTAAGGTGAGCGTCTCTGCTAATCAGTGCAATAATCCCTGTACAATCATGACACTTTGCCCTACGCTTTCATCTATGCTTTGTTTATGCAACGTTGTATTTCTCTGTTTGATCAGTTTAAAGGGTGTGAATGCCATTTATCATGGGCAAAAATCAGGTAAGTTATAGTTTTATCATCATTGCATTCATGTTGCAACTCCATGAGTTGTCTGAAAAATGTGGTTACTTTTTCTAATGTTTCTTATTAAATTAGTTCCATCCTGCCCTGGACCCCTGGCGAGGGATGTTGACAGTCTGGCTGTGTGTATGCAGGCTCTGCTCTGTGACGACATGTTTTCTTTGGACCCCACTGTTCCACCCATACCTTTTAATATGCAGGTGTGTCCTCCACAGCACATAAATGAAATGTTTTACAGGGAATAATGTACTATTTCTTGTGTGGGATCAGTAACTTGCTGGAGGCTCTTCTAATTATTAGTCCAGCACATAACCCCCGTAAAATGGTGAATTGTCATTTTCAAACATTTATTTTTGTACAGATAAAACAAATAAGATGACATGTTATTGTTTACTTAAAAGTAGTAGTCATCGTAACAAGAAAGTAAATAATGTCCCGAACGTTCAGGGCAATGACACTGCATACAGAGAAGCTTTCTGGCAACAATATGGGGAAGGTCTTTTTCCTGTTTCAACATCACATCTTCATCACATAATGAGTTGAATTCACCTGTACAATGTGCATTTCTTATGACCTGGCTCAAATGGCCACAACAAAAATGGAAAAACACACCATAGCAGAGTTAAACAAAATATATTTATCTAATCAGATTAAACCAAATCAGACCAAATTAATGATTCACTTAATATTTACTCTATGTGGACACCAGTGGTGTCAGTAGTGTGTGAGGTGCAGGAGTGGAACATGTGTGCATATGTTGTAAAGGTACCTTAAAGCAAACCGAGGAGCAGCAGAGTGAACATTCAGGGGCTTAAATAACCTGAACACTTTCAGGTGTTCCCAGTTACCCTAATGAGCACCTGCCTGCAAGAGAGCTCACAGCAAGGGAAACAGATTCTTTGTGGGGTTGTATGGTATACTTATCCATAGTCAGTGTATTACATACAGTCGATGTCAGTCAACACATCTCCAGTTTGGCAAAGCAGGCCAGAGTTTGACATGAATGCTTTGATGTTTGTGTTAATGTGTGACTTTGGCATTTTAATGGCTCAGTTAAGATTTACCAAAGTCAAACAATAACACAAACTAACTGATACAACCAGCGGTAAATCAGCAACCATGTGTCCTATTGAGCTAAAACTAAACTTAAACTTAACTGTTTCTGTTAATAAAGTCTGGTGACTTTGACTAGAGCATAAATGGGAAACTGAAGCTGTTAATGGTTTCCCATTATAACAGACCGTTTGATGGAAAGGCAAAGTTATCAAAATATTCTCAATTGAGTGTACACTTAAACTGATGTTGATTTTTTTTTTTTTTTTGGTAGGACTTTCTTTAGGTGGCTTAAATATGTTTTGCGGCTGCCCTTATCGACACTTATCGGAGTACATGGCTTAGCTGTCATGTCAGACTCCAGCCTGTTTCTCAGAACTGGGGGTGTGCTGACTGAAGTCTACTTTTTGTTACACACTGACTATGGATAAGGACCCCATTCAAGGCCACTTAAGAAATCCAAAATTATCCCTTTAAGGCACATCATAATCCACGTATGTACTGTTCAGTGATTCTGAAAAAAAGTCCCGTATTTGGCCCTCTTGTCAGTGAGCAAAGCAGTACACACTGACCCAAACAAGGAGAATTTAACAGGACTATGAGCAGATAAAGTTCATACATTTTGAAACCCACAAAGTAAACTCACCAACTCCTTCACAGTGCCTCAATTTAAGAAAACTAAAGCATAAAAAAGCTCCAAGCTCCGATCCACACATACTTTTAGTTATGTACCATAAATGAAACCACATATGTGCATTTCCACTAAAAGGTCTCCTACTTAAACTGACAGAATTAAAATGTCTTGTCCTCAGATGTACCAGAGCTCCAAACCTCTCAGGATCGGTTACCTAGAAAATGACGGCTTCACAGAGGGGTCTCCAAGCATGGTCAGAGCCATCAGAGAAGTCAAAGCTCTGTTAGAGCAAGCGGGGCACACTGTAAGACCACACCACCCACAGACACACGCAAATTATGTAATCTACAGCCGCAGAAAAAATCTGATATGAGCTATATGTTTTTAATGAAGTTACTTATTTGTCATTTGTGCCTGCAGTTGGTGCCCTACAGTCATCTGAGGTTGTGTGACACTGTAAATGAACTGATGGTAAAGGGTGTTTTGGCAGACGGAGCTGCCACCCTGTGTCAAAAACTGTGAGTTCCCTGAAAGATGTCAGCTGTTTAATCAGTGTAGTCCTTGTTAATAACCTCAATCATTTGTGTGTGAAATGTTTTGACCGTATTACATCCATTTGAGCAGACACCATCCCTTGTTGTTTCTGTTTTAGGAAGGGGAGTCCTCTGGACCCCTGTATCAAACAGCAGGTTTTACCTTACTTTTTTCCTAAGTGGCTTAAGAAAACCCTGTCATTCCTCCTTAAGCCCGTGGTGAGTTTTCTCCTCCTGTGACAAATGCATAAATATAGACTGAAGAAAATATACTTCTACCTTAAGGACGCTGAGTATGAATTGATTATTTAAATGTGATGAAAAATTTACTGTGTGATTTGATTCTCATTGTGTTTATGTCTTGCTCGTGTTTCAAAGTTTCCTCGTGCTTCTCGCATCTTCAGTTCGATTTGTGGAGTGAGGTGAGACAGTCATTTTGACGTTGACATTTTCTGTTTTGACATTTTACGCATTTCATGCAGTGTCTGAGTAATAAAACCTCAAATGCACTGGTCCTTTCTGTCTTTTTAGATCGGTGTCAGACCTGTGGAAGCAGCATGCTGCTGCTGAGGTATTGGAAAAGCTCAGACACATCAAACAGACATCAAAGGACAAGTGGCGACGAAAGCCGACTGTTATGTTGTTCAAAAAGTTGCACTTGAACACACTGTGTGTTTGGCATGTGTGAGGTGACAGAACTCGCCATACCAGCAGGCGGCGGTCGTGTGTAACGAGATGACCGATAACATATTCAAGACGCCAGTTAACCAGTTAGCACATTAACAACAGAATCCAGTGTTGAAAAAACACAAAGGATATTTATTGTGTGCTAGCAAACTATAACACGCACAATTACAAATCATTTCTGCTACAGAGCTCAATGGCTGGAAAAATATTTTAACTCCTGTTTGTTTCTATCTTGCAACCTTTTGACTTTAGTCGTTTGTCTGGTTCATTCAGTTCCATTTCTTCTCTTGTACACCTGAACTGCCAATCAGAGTCAAGTCAGTTTTAGTCATAAAGCCCATTATCACAAATCACAATTTGCCTCAGAGGGCTTTACAGCGTACGACATCCCTCTGTCCTTAGGCCATCACATCGACTAGGGAAAAACTCCCCCCAAAAAACCCTATAACGGTGAAAAAAGTGTTAGAAACCTCAGCAAGAGCGTCTGAGAAGTGATCCCTCTTTCAGAACGGACGTGCAATAAATGTCAAAGAAAAAATTAGATTACAATAGCTGACAAAATGATGTATAGGAAAGAGAGAGAGAAAAAAGAGAAAAAGAGAGAGGCAGAGAGGGGGAAAGAAAGAAGAGATGCACAACAACAATAATAGTGACAATGTGTAACATAACAAGAGTAATAGACATAAATATTAATAAATCTAATTTATCAGAGTGTAATATTACATGCAAATTTTGAAGTTTATGTATGTGGCAGTAACAGTCATATGTGTGTATTAGTAGTGGAGGCATGACTTATAATAATGGCATTAGATGTTGGTGTCGAGTTGAGATCACAGCATCCATGCAACCAAGACCCAGTGTTTTCTCTCACTGACAGACTGTGCGGGATCCAATGCTAATTCAAAATTCTGGATTGGACATAAAACAGCTGACAAATGTCGACTTGTCCAACAGTGCGGAACACATCACAAAAAGTGGGGCGACAGACACTCACGAACAGCAGGACATCGACTAACGGCCAACAGTCGGCCTGGTGTGTCAGGGCCCTTGGCTGTCAGCTATTGATGCCTGTGCATGTATGAATGCACACAGGCGGGCATTTAAATGTCTTGTGTTTTCATTAGGAATACATTCGGGAAACGATTGCCGAGTGGAGAAGACACAATATAGACGTGCTGCTGTGCCCTATTATTGGACCAGCCTTCAACCTCTTCTACTGTGGCAAAGCTACCAGTACGTTACACTGAACAATGATGCGTATGTGATGCCTGAATTGTTCTTTACATATGTCAACACTGTGAATAACCTGTTTCTATTTTCTTTCCATCCAGCTGCTCTTTCTTATACGGGACTTTACAACCTCCTCACCTTCCCTGCTGGTGTTGTTCCTGTTTCCACGGTGACGGCCGAGGATGAGGAGGAACTCCGGCACTATCAGGGCAATTATCAGGACCTCTTTGACAGGATCTTCAAAGAGGTAAAAAACAAGTGTCAGTAAGAGATGACTGATACTAAATGATACAGTAGTAGTAGTAGTAATATTATACAGATCTAATAAATACTACTTTGTGAAACTTTTAGGGTGTTTTTAAATATATACTGTGTGTATATATATATATACACCATGCACCATGGAAGAATTACTGAACGAGCGTACCAGGCACAGGCCTAAGGGCCCATAGTGAAAGGGTGGAGGGTTTGCACGGCATGTTAGTTCTACATGAATATTTATTTATTGTAAAAAAAAATGTTGCTTGCATGTGTATTACTGAGACCTATTTTTATACTTTTTTACATGGAATGCATTGCTTTTGTGTTTATTGTATGTTTTTAAGGCATGTATTTTATGGCAAATTTTCACATTTGGAGAATAAAGTTTTTGTAAACAACCACAAAGAGATTCAAAACGACCAAAAAAGACACTCAATTACTTCACAGGGACACAAAGCTATTACAGAGAGACCCAAAACCACAAATAGATGTATGACCACTAAGATATGCAAAACAGCTCCACAAAAGAGAGACTCACCAACTATAAAGTGTGTGTCTTGCTCTTGTGACTGTGCTCAGGGGTCCATTGACAAATAATCCACCCCTGACGCTCTTAAAGCCGTAGTTTCACAGTTTGTCAGTAGGTGGAGGCAGAAGCCTGTGGTGGTTCTAGTTGCCGATTGTCGACTGACTGGATGTTTTGTTTGTGTTTAGGCCGTTACTGGAGGTGAGGGTCTGCCTGTGGCTGTGCAGTGTGTCGCCCTGCCGTGGCACGAGGAGCTCTGCCTGCGCTTCATGAGGGAGGTGGAACATCTGGTCAAACAGAGCAGGAAGTAAAGCCTGGAGGCTGCAGGCTGAGCTACTAACCTTGGGTGCTTTAGGGTAATTTTGCTTTAAATACACAGTGAATATGAAAAAAAACAATGAAACTAAACACAGCACATTAACAGCAATAAAACAAAACGAAGTTTGAGTAAAAGTTATCACAATATAGCTTGCGTTTTTGAAAAATATTTTGCGTTTTACTCTTCTACGCTACAAGGAAGAACTCAGGTATTTTCTGCTATTTGGTATATTAGAGTCATTTTGAAGATGTAATAAACATTAACTGTGCAACTGTCAGAGGGGCTGTATGTGAAATTGAGAGCACGAGTAGACTGGCAGGCTGTTCTTATAAACTGCTTTCCTACGAATAGTAATGCATCTGCATTTGTACATTATTAAATCCAGAGACAGTAATTTGTTGGTAACACATGTATTTTAGAAAGCTGTGATCACAATGTGCTGAGGAGGCAGGTCGGGGTGGTGGATGGGTCACAAAACAGGACTTTCTCAGGACACTGGTATTCAAAACCATGTGAACTTTGAGTCATTTTAAGGTACCTCCTGACTATGTTTCTTTTTCCTTAATGTAACCACAGTAACTCTTATTACTTTACGTCAGAGACATTTGTTGGGTACTAATTTGTAGGATATCATACGAACCACTACATTAGGGTACATGTCTTGACACTGTTCTCAACATGGAGGTGGCTGAGTCAACAGCTAGCAGCTAACACTGCAAACTCCATAAACAGTGCTTAATAACAGTAATAGTACTGACAGAGTGTCAACCAGGGAAAACTGGAGGGTGTCATGCTTCCACAAGGACATCGTCAGTGATATCAGCAGAAACAGAAATGAGCACTGGAAAACACACATGCACGGGTGGCTGCAGCAGCTTAACAAGACAAAAAACAGAGAAGCTCGGAGTACATCACACACAGAGTCAGCGTGACTTCATCCTTTGCTCAGGACGCCATTACCCCGCCATGAATGTCCCATACAGAACCTTTAAAGGCAATAATCATGTTTACTGATTGGAAAGTTTCTTTTTTTTCTTTAACTCATTCACTGACAAACCTTAGGATTTTAAAATTTTTACTTTGTGTGTATTGTACTAATAACAAATAGAGACAAGTTTTGCTTATATTAAACATTTTTGCCTTAAAATTAAGAGTCTGGCTGATATAAATAGGTAGGATTATATGTTCTCTGTTTTGTTTTGGGTTATTTTTTTTGTCACACTGCAACCACATGCAGAAAATGATGAAAATTGGGATTTATAATGAACACAGAAAGCAGCAATCTCTCCTAAATCATATTTGTCTCTTTACAAGCAATGATAGCTTTTTGTGATGTGATGACTAAGAATAAAATAAAGTAACTGATTTCTCACAGAGGAACCATTGTGGTTATTTGTTCCACAAAAGAAACAATGAACTTCGATTCGAAATGTCTAGGCTGTAAGACGCGATTATCTCTTTCTTCCTCTGCTTGTCTGTGTCATTAGTCATGATGCATTTTGTGATCTACCATTTTTTAATTTGATATTTACATCTTTTAAAACCTGTACAGTTACACGTTTATGTTGCTGCATATTTAACAAACTGAATTTTTTAAGTTTGGTTCACCATCAAGTGATCCAGCAGCTGTAAGAGTACAAAACCTTTTTCTGTACCTTCTTCTTCATCCGGCACTTCTCCCTCTCCATCACCGTACCACAGATGAGCGCAGATCATTTTCACTCGTATTGTGAGTGATTGTTGCACTGATGCCTAAACAGGAAACAGAAAAGAGATAAAGGAGACTAATGACACATGGCGCCTCCATCTACAAGGCCAGCGCACCATGTCGTCATATTGTGATTACCCTGTGCTATTGTAAATATGTGTTTCTGTTGGGTTTACATAAATTTACATATGTTTTAAAACTCTCCTGGGATGAGAAACCATTAGGGACAATGTTAGTGTTTTCCATTACAATCGACCACGTTTTGCACTGCTGTCTCATTGAATGGAAATGGCCATGTGCGTGCGGCAGAGGAAGGAGGGCACATTAGGCAAGGAGGGGAGCTGGAATTGAGAGGTTGTTCTTAGCATTATCTGTGGCACATAGAGAGAGAGTGTGTGGCTCTCGCTGTGCCACTCAGTCAGGGAGCATTAAGCTTTAAGAGGCAGTGAAGAGACTCAGGTCTTCAGAGGGAACTTGACATTGTTCATAAATCCCTCAGGATCTGAGACAGAAGCGATGACAAATACACACACACACACTGCACAGCGTCCGCCTTCAGATTGCCCCATTAAATACATTTACGAATTACAGATTGGCAGTTGTGTGTTTTATATTGCATATTAAAATCAATTTAAATGTTATGAATATACTGTATCACTTTGAAGACATCTCTCATGATTAAAGTACAAGCGATAGAGCAAATACCCATCTAAAAAAATGTGACTATCTAAACTCTGATTTCCTCCGATTTTTCCATTTAATCTTAATCTTTCTTCACACAATATATGCTGGCACCAAAGCCACGTCACTTTAACCCTTTGAATTGTGGGAAAAGAAGCTTGATTTCTTTAGAAAACATGAGAAGAAGGTAATGAGCAACTTTGGAAGTGACCCAGAAATTAGCAAGAAATTGTTTTTTTTTTTTTTTAAGTAGAAAATTAACTGGAAATTAGCCAAAAAAGCAGCAAAGTAAATAAAAGGACATGACCTCATCTGCTTAAAAATAAAATAATTCTGTGAAAAAAAAAAATGAATTTAGTTCTCTATATTTTTCCTACCTTTTTCATTTATTTATTTTTTTAGTTATATATATATATATATACTAATTTCTGGCAATTTCCAGGATGTTTCTTGCCAAGTTGGTCTTGCCTTCTTTCCATATGTTTTTAAAAGATATCATACCCATTGCTCAGTTTTCAAAGGGTCAAATAGCTTGTGAGAGGCTTATGAAAGAAGAAAAATGATGTCAAACTAGGTTTTAAAGGTTAAACTCTTATTAGTACAATCAGTATCTGTTGGAAAACTTTGCAAAGGTCATCAAGCTAAAATTAATCCAGGATTTCAGTTCAGCAGGTATATAGAGTGTATACAATATGATAGAAGAGTTTGAGAAGTTCGATGTGGAGGGCGTCTGACCAGAGCTCAAAACCACCCAACAGCCCTGCAGGCCGAGGTGTTCTCTCATGTAACGTCTCATTGATAAGAGCAGCAAACACCTCATTTACAGAAACCTTAGGCTATAAGATCAGGTACTTTAAAAGCAATCCAAACACATTCAGACCCTGCCTGTGTCCCAGCAAATAAAACACCTTGATATCGCCCCAACTAAAACTAGGATGATTCTGTCTTAATGTCCCATTTCAGGGACCAAGGAGTCCACAGTCTTTATGGCTGCACAGAATTGCAGGTAGTAATGTTTGACACAGCAGGGCTCCTGCCTTTCAGATGATCAAAGTGACAAGTTCAGCCTGCAACCAGAGCCACTTACAGGAGACATCAAGAAGCAGCAAGATTGGCAGCTTTTAGGTCTTTGGTCCATTTCATCAGCCATTACTAGCAGAAGAGGCGGCGTGCTGTGGAGGACTAGTGGGAGGAGGGGAAGGCAGATTAACAGACAGCTGATACAGGTGTATAGGCGGTATCAAACAGCAGCTCTGTCAATACAGCAGGCTCCAAATTTCTGCAGAAGGGGCTGGGATCCCCAAAGTATGCCCGGCGATTTCACTATGACAGGATTAACTGGGAGCTCCGAATGATTTTCACAGATTCTGTGACTCAACAATTCAGTGATCCACGTTCTATCGGCTTTAAAGGCCCCTATCCCAAGTTTCAAAAGCTTACCCTTCGGACAAGGGACACTCTTTTTCTCCCATGCGGTTCCGCTTCCCCTTTTTTGCTGCATTCAGTTGTTCATCAACCCCCGCATCCTCGCCAGCTCTCCCATCCTCCCTTCTCTGCACATCTGCTAGGTTTGAGTTTTCCTTTCTTCCCTCCGGCGCCTTGCTTGGCCCAAGGCCCTTATAGCCAAATTGGTTTACATTGGAGAGATAAATGCTCTGCAAATGCGCTTAAACACGTACAGTAAAAAATGCAGACAGTGCGTGTCAGGATTATCACCCAAGTCAGGGGGAAAGGAGAGCGTCTCTGTAGCACAAAGCTGGGGAGCCAGAGTGAAGCCTGCAGATATAGTCCGTCTCATCCACTTCTCAGGAGAAAGAGAGGAGGATTTAGCATTTGCATGCTAGTCTGTAATTCCTGGCATTATATAACTTGTCGCCAACAATCAAACTCCTGTGGTATTGTGAAAGTATTGTTTCACATGGGTGAGCAAAGTGTGGAGTTACACTCTCAGGGGGGAAGGGGTTTTGGTGGCAGCATGGAGACAGCCGGTCCAAGACGCTCGGCAGAGACCACCCTATAAGCCCACTGAGGAACTGTTCTGCAACACAACCCCAGGCCCAACTACAGAAGGTGCACCTCAAAATCCCCTCAAAATATTCAGCTTAGAGCATAAATGACTCAACCTGTACACGGTGAGTGATATGTAGAAAGAGGCTGATCCATAGTGCCAAAGCCAAAGAATGAAAGTAAAGAAAATACAAATGTTCCCAAAGGTCATGTCTGCTGTGAAATAATAATTTTATTTCATATGTTAACCCTCTGAAACCTGATTTGAAACTTGATTTTGAAATTGGTATTGGTTTGATTTCTTTAAAAACAGGAGGCGATGGCAAGAAGCAGCTTAACAAGACGTGGCCTAAAAACTGGCAAAAAAAATAAATTAATGAAAAGTTACTGGAATATTACTTGAAAATAAGCACAAACAAAGATAGTAAAAATAAATAAAAATAAATAAATCAATAAATAAAAACAAGAAAATGATCCCCAAAAGTGCTGAAAATAGCTGAAAACACAACTTAAAATATTTGTGTGTCAAAGGGTTAAAAAGCGTGTGAAAGGCATCCAAACGCAGCACAAAAAACTGATGTTGATCTAGGTTTCAAAGTGTTAAACACATAAAAAAAATGGGGTTCTGTGTATAATAATTTGATTTGAAATGTAGTTTCACATATAGTAAAAATGTATCAGCTGAAGTGGGTTTCATGTGTGATGTTTAATGTGAAATTACAGTTTTCACATGTGAAGTCTTTCATTTCACATTTGAAATATTTAAAAATCATATGTACAGACATTATGGGGATTTTTTCACACAAAAACTACATGTGCGATTGTAAAATTTGGACATGTGCATTTTTTTTTCACATACACACATTTAACCTGATAAAGTCACATGTAAGATAGACATGTTTACCTGCTCAGGGCCTGCAGATGAAATAATGGCTTGTGGTTTCATGTGGCAGCTTACAAAGCATCTCTCTCTGCTTGATATGTTAAGTTCTTGCACATGATCTCCGATGAAAAGGGTTAAAGGTATGCTGTGCAGGAATGGTTGCTTTCTGTTTGTAATGTAGCAAAACAAGACTCAGATTCAGACTGAAGTCTGGATTTCAAATATCTAAATGCAAACGCTTTAGTCCACATTGGACCGTCCTCAGTTTAGAGTGACATGTATACGGGTGCACCATATATATACACCTGCACCTGGTCAGTCATCAGCAGCTTGATTAAACACACATGAAGTCAATTACCCTCAAGCCACAACACTGCAAGTCCAATAGCAAGTAATACAAAGCAAAGTCTCAAACAAATGCTAGTGTACATACAGACAATGATGGAATGACAGCGGAAAAGAGGGGTTAACTGGTACAGAGAGTCAATAAAATGAGTCACAGAAAACAGGTCCAATCATATTCTTCATTTAAAACATTGGGATGGAGTGTTTTAAAGTAAAAGAAACAGTATATCTGCACTTACACTGGAGTAGGATTTGGTCTATATAACCCCCACAGTGATTAGGTAAAATTATGTCAATGCTACAGACTGCCAAATCTGACAGAATGATTGCCATCTGACAAGTGTCAGCTGATTTATGATCATGCAAGAAGGTAAACGACATTGCTGGAGCTATGATATTTATTTATTTTTATCTTCTACTCTCTTTTTGCAACAAAGCTTGTAAAAGTAATTGCAGTCAGTGCATGCAGCACAAGTGCGGCAATAGAAAAAAACTTAGTTTACTGTTTGTAAACACAACATTCAACCTTTAACCTTTGCCCCTCCTTCACACATTGATTGTATGTCGCCTACAGTCCAAGCTACTACTGTGGAACATTACATTTGTTTTAAAGGAAGAGCCAATACTTTAGCAAGCTATCAAAGCTAACTGCCGACACCTACCTGTCAGGCCAACACCACGTCGCTCTCAGTGATCCCCAACAGCTTCTTCAGCGCTCACCAGTCGAAAGTGGAAGCAAACTCAAGATTCATCCTTGTTTTGGAAGCAAGCAGCAACACCCGGGCCTGAAAACCGAGGCCAAGTGTGAAAAAACTGCAATTCCTCTGATGGCCACTTGAGGCTGTGCCCAAAAGCGAGTCAATCCCCATAGACTACCCATTTACAGCAGGAATAAACATGTTTGCAGCCTGGTGTCAAAAAAAAAAAAAAATTTTTTTTAATTTTAAAAAGGGTGTGGTCTATATAGCTATTTTCCCCATTCATGTCAACTGTACAGGATTTGAATTTTTACTTAACTTACATTTTTTTGTCATTTTATTAAGGCTCAACGTATGCATAAGAAAAGGCATGGCCAATGACCGATCCATCTCTGATCCAACAAGAGGCTGAAGCTGTGGCGGAGCGAGGGGTGGATCTGACTCACAGATTATAGTGACGACTCACAGACAAACTTTCACTCAAAGCGTTGCCGCCCTAAAATGTGCGTAAATTTTCTCTCTTTTGGAGCCAGTCTCAAGTGGCCATTCAGTGAACTGCAGCTTTTGGCACCTCTGCATTGGCTTCATTTTTCCGCCTCAGAGGTTGCTGGTTGGTCACAGAGGAATTAACTCTAACAGGCTTTGGCTGCGCAGACAATACTTGTTAACAAGATCAGTTCATTATTGCTTTTGGTCTTTTAATGGGATTTGTTGACAATAAAAGATTTATAAATTATCCAAAGAATAATCATACAAAAAAATAAGATCTCGCTAATCAGAACAGAGAGACAACGTTTTATCCTCAGATGAGCCAACAAACATATTTGACACTCTCACGTGTCTCCAGTTAGTAGATGTGTGGTCAGAAGGTGAAAGAGGTCTGATAGGTAGAGCTCATAGACAAACTGGAACCTAAAAATTTAGGAAACGGCATACTTGGTTCCTTCCCCACCTGCTGCTGCTGCTGCTGTCGTCCCCTGGGGGACACCAAGCTGCTGTCCCTGTCCGCTAGCATCAGTGTAAAACCCCTCCACATGCTCTGCCATGGGGATTTGGGTGTAAAACTTTCAAGAAAGACCACAACCCCCCCCCCCCCCCCCCCCCCCCCCCCCTTCTTGCCAAAGGCCTCCTTTTTCTCATCCCCTCGACCTACCCCTCCCTCCAAATCAACGCCGTCCCCCTCAGACCTCCCAACACAAAGCGCTCGGAGCAAACCCAGCAGCACAGAAATCATAGCACACCATTCAATCATTGTTTTTTCCCCTCTCTCACCCCTTTTATGGTCCCACTAAAGGTTTTAGCCGGGCAGAGAAGGAGGGCTGTCACTGAGGAAACCTTAGCCCATTGATGAAGTGACAGGAGCTGCCAGAATATGATCCTAATCCTGTTTCCAGCATTCTTTTAGCCCGCTGGCATCGCAATTCCTCCACACATTCTCTGAGCTGTCAACTAGGAAAATCCCTCTAATAGCGCATTGCCCAGATACACATCAAAGAGCTCCTGGAAACCTTCAGCGGCTTAGCTGCCATAGACACACTCACACACACTCTCTCTCACACACACAAACACAGCATTTCCATCAATTTACACCAAAATGATCTTTACGAAAAACCCAGACAAATTGACCACATATTCTTTTAAAAGCCCAAAGGCGTTTGTAAGAATTGTCACGCAGCCCTGAAATTATTTTTATGCACTGTAACTTGCTCCATCTGAAACCACCCACACCCCTCTCACCTCCTTTTCTCCACTTAGACAGTGATATAATCTTTATGGTCATGGAGCGAGAGAGCGGGAAAAGACCAGGGAGAAAAAAAAAAAAAAAAAAACAGGTGTCTGAACTTTGCTGACTCCAGGAACCCTTTCAGTCCTAGTTTATCTCATTCTATTCTTACTTAATCCATCGATATCCCAACCAAAGGTAATCTTCTTATGGCAAAGCATTCTGTTTCGGTGCAGCCAAACCTCGGCTGACAGGGTGGGGGAAGAGGAGAGAGAGAGAGTGAAGGGTAGGTGGGTGGGTGGTGGATTGGGGGACTCTTTGGAGCCTGACACTGTGCTTCAGTCATTTCATTTAGGATTAGTTATTCTGCGCTGAGTGAACAAGTGGCAGGTTCTCCCCTATGTGGTATGTAAACCTCACCGTCGAGCATGATAGACCTCCCGTGTCTAAATTATTTACGGTTCATCAAGGCGTCTTCACTGCAACATATTAACCAAACTTCATTTTTTTTACTATAAAGGTAATGTGTGTGGAAATCAGGACTGTTTATTAGGATTCATTTTTCTGTCAGTTTCCTCTCAGCGCTGTCAGAGAGGAGCTGGATTCGGCACACCCCGAACTAATCCCTCTCTTGTTGCAAACTTCCTCTCACTGGAGGAACTCTGAGAAAATGTTTTTGGTGTTTTAAGAACCATATCTGCGAGTGCACGCCTGCATGTTGGTTGGATGTCCTGCTGGGTGGTTCACAATCTAGACGGCTTGTCTGTTCTTTTTTTTTGACTTACCTTTCAGCTGAAAAAGGTCCAAAGATTCAGAAATCCACAAATACTTCTGATAATACAAATATTGCATTAAGAAACTTTTTTTTATGTAATTCAAAGAGTGTCTCTCTCTCTCCTGAATTAAAAACCAAATGTCTAAATGTAGGACTTTTGTTCAAGAAAGGTTCCCTTGTGTGTTGTTTTCTTACATTTTAAATAAAAAGTGTTTTGCTTTTCCTCTGTGTGTTTGTTGTGTTAGAATAAAGCTCCTGATCGCTCTGGAAAATGGGGCAATACAGGTTAGTACAGGCAAATGTTTTCCTCTTCTATCTCCAACCGACGACACTGAGAATATGAGTCATTCTTGTGTTTTATTCCCTTGCATTTAACAGATAAATTACTCACATTTTAAACAATTGAGAAATACATGTCTTGAATCTACAATGATATAATACATAGAGAATGGGCCTGTGCGTCTTTCTGCTGAAGTCAGTAGCTCGGAGAAAATGGTGACTCTGTCCAATTCAGTCCGGCACCCGAGTTAACAAAAATATATGTCGGCTGGTTTCATATTTATTTGTCACTGTGCCTCCTCTGCAGATTCTCCCTTATTTCATTGCCGCCGTAGGTCCTTTGCTTAAAGCCACAACAGAAAAATAAATTTTCCTCTCAAATCCTTCTCACAAAAGGAGACATGGAGTTACTCTTTAGTCAGGCAGATGGAGGCGAACACTGAGGGATATTTACAACGCTCAATGGATTCAGCTGAGTGCTGTAACTCTAAACAAGGAGTGTCATGTGTATCTACAAAGAAATACAGCTGGCTGGAGTGATCTGAGCTTTATTTCTGATATCAGATCACATGTGACTTCATTCTGTGTTTCTCGGGCTGTAAGCCATGCGTCAGAGGGGTGCTTGCATGCATAGTTCACATTCGGGGGTTGGAATATAGATTGTTTTCATATCTGTCCAGGATTCAGCTCTGTAGTTCAAGACTTCAGAGGAGACGGAAATCTGTGCTGCTGACCAGAAGGAGTCGAATACAAGCAAAAATCCACAGGCAAAAAAATCTGTTCACACACAACTGCAGTCCAGGTGGGATTTTTTTTTTTTCATCAAGTCCATTGAGTTGTTGTTATAATCTTATTTTCTGTTAAGTGGATCCAGCAGAGATGCTCTTCATGTCCTGGTGTGCTCCCAGCGCTGAGCTGCACGCCCACATGGTGACGATGAGGTGGAGGGGAATAGATGTGTCGACAACCCGGGGCCCCGAACTGAGGGAGGGCGCCTAAAGTGCCTGCTCTGAAATACATTTTTGTGGCCTTCAGATGTGTGCCCAATGAATATGTCGTTTCTTCTGTTCGTCACACTGCTCTGGTTTTGAAATTGGGTTTATTTGAAATCTAGAAAGCTGCAAATGAAACAGCCGTTGTTTGTTTGAATCACATGAAACACGGACAAATTTTGGCAGATTTTGAACAGATCAACAGCCAATTGGTTAGCAGCCAGTACCTTTAGTTTAAATTTGAGACATTTCTAATGAGTTTTTGGAGGTGTGTCTGCATTTTGAACAGATTCACATAGTTGGTGACAGTGGTGAGAGGTCAATGAAAGTGAAGAGGGGCCTAGAGTCACCTTGTGTGAACAGAACCCATAATATGTTACGGCCCTGACTAGAGGGCGAACGCTTTGACCGAGCAGCCCGAGCTTCAGTTGGGAAGCGTGTCCAATCCCAGTGAGGCTGCATGCTGCTTGGCCCTCAGACGGAGGTTCTCGATGCTGGTGGTCTTGCTGTTGAGGCTTCCAGGGAGGCTGCCTGGTGCCGCCTGCAGCAGCGGACTGTTCCACACCTGCTGGGCTGCGACAGGGTCTGGTAGTAGGACTGGCAGGGCAGGGAGCTCAGGGGGGACGGCATGTTGACGTTCATGCCCAGGTAGGGCAGAGATGACGGCGTGCTCATGTCAAAAGACGGGTAGTGCACCAGGTTGTTGGTGGCGGCCATGTGCTGCCGAAACTGCTCCTGCAGCCGGAAGAGGCTGAGGGGAGACGAGGCGTAGGAGTTGCTCTGCGCCAAACCGCTGGTCACGCTGCTGGAGGACGGCAAGGTGGGAGAGCTTAGGGGAGAGTCTGAGGAACAGGAAGAGAGGAGACGAACTTTGGTATGCTTCATACAGGAAAAACATCTTGTCCATGAATGTGATTAGATGTTTAAATATGCCGTATAATCAGGGAATATGTAAGCAGCTGCGTTCAGTAGACTGTGATATTTTTACCTGATGTGGGGCTCAGCTGTTTGCAGGATGGGGAGCTTCTTCCCGGCAGTGCGCCTCCCTCCCCCTGCGTCTCCTCCCTGATCTTCACCCTTGCCTCCCCCCTCATTTCGTCCTCTTCTCTGTCAGCATTATCTTCAGCTGCTGACTCGCTGTCCGATGGCTCAGGGGAGGTGACGTTGACTTCCACGCTCATCTCTCCGGGCTGCGGCCGTGCGGCTCCCAGCCTCTCTGTCTCTGAGTGACAGGATGAAGAGGAGGAAGGAGGGGGGAGGAGTGCGGGCGTCAGGAACCAGGGTGGTAGTGGTGGTGGAGTTGAGGTCAGTCTTGGAGTCCTCTGTAGAGCCCTCTGCGGCTCCAGATGCCTCCTTCTGTTTCTGGAGCTGCTCCTTCTGCAAGCTGCGCTGCTTCTTGCGAAACTTGGCTCTGCGGTTCTTGAACCAGACCTGGGAGACAGAAGGACAAACAGATCAGTGTTTGGGTCAAGGACTAAAAGTAAAATAAGAGTGAACAACTTTACAGCATGCTGCTTTCTATTTTCACTTTAATGATGTAAGATTGTCACTTTTTAGCAGCTTGGAGAGCAACAGGCAAACAGCACTCAGAACAAATGCATTCTGGGGGTTTTTACCTGAACGCGAGCCTCAGGCAGGTTGGTGCACATGGCCAGACGTTCCCGCATCACCACATCAGGGTAGTGTGTCTTCTGGAAAGTTTTCTCCAGAGCTTCCAGCTGCTGGGCGGTGAAGGCCGTCCGACTGCGCCGCTGCTTTCGGTGCTGGGAGCCATACCGGGCCTCAAGGATAATGTCTTGAAATGTGCAGCCGTTGAGAAACAAGAAACAGGACCAGTTTAATTGAGGTACAGGTCAAAGGTCATTTAAGCACCTCCCAGAGATCGACACACATGGAATTTGTGTTTGTGCACCGTAAAAGATGGAAATGAGTAACGATGAAAGTGAAAAAACAAGTTGAACGACTGATTCTTACCAGCCAGTCTCTCTGCAAGAGTGAGGGCATGTACTGAGGGCCTGTAGTCAGGGGCGTGCTGGGCCTGTTGCGCCGCCTGCTGGTGGAGGTTGTACATGGCGCTCAGTGAGTTCATGGCGTGCAGAGAGTAGCCGTTCACGCCGTAGTGCTGCATGGCCGGCGAGCTGTCTGCACGGAGGAGGACAGAGGAGGACAGGCTGCTGTGAGTGTCAGGCCTCTTAATACAATTCAGTCTATTTTTGTAGCGCCTTTAAAAAGCGAAAACTCTTTTTTTATCGCATTAGTTGGAGTCTGACTAATTGAAAAGGCAACAGGTGAAATACAAGCATGAAAGGCTGCGCTCCTAATAAAACGATTCCTTCATTTTATCAAAGAGTTATTACTAAGCGTGACCTCTAATAATTATTTAATAAATAATTATAATAATAAAGATTAATAATTTAGCTGAGACTGTTCTGTTTTTTTTTTAGCATACGTGTTGTTAGATCCAGTTTAATGCTTTAAAGGAAAACCAAACGAAACATTCTTGCATACTGTCTTTTTTTCCTACGGAGGGTTTCCCCACTTTAGCCACATTTAAAGCGCCAAGAAAAAAATAAAATATCGAGGTTTCACACCGTTAATATAGTAGGCAATGGAATTTATAATTTTATTATAGCTTTCAGGAGGAAAATGATTTTTAAAATAAATTTACGGCGATTTAGAGGTGTGTAGATTATTTAGTTCGATACAGCACAATAAACATTTACTCAAATTAACAAAAAAGAATACATGCAGCATAGGCCTAATAGTTAAAAAGTAAAATAATTTTGCAGTTACCTCTACTTTTTTTGCATGATGAAAATATATCTTCTTTAGTTGTTATTTATTGCTCGTATTAGGAAATTTTGTGCTGATAGTCTAACTTATTTACAGTGGCCCATAATTGTGATGTTTCAATTGAGAAAAAAAATCCACTATCTGCATGTAATAATAATATAATAATAATAAATAATAATAATAATAATAATAATAATAATAATAATAAATAATAATAGTAATAATAATGTCTATCGATTTTTTTTAAAAAGGAAGCCACGTTTTCCCTGTTCACAAAACAAAATGAGAGAATAAAACGAATTCTTATTTCGTTTTCGTGCAGATTTTCAGTCTGAAGAGTTTACATATAAATAGCCTAGACAAATCAATAAATCATTTAAAAAAAAAAAAAAAAAAAACATTTACTAGTGAATTATTGAAGCTCCGCAGACCGGACTGACAGAAGGTGCGACAGCATGTTTACTTTGCTCCCCGAGAGTTTGTCTCGAGCGCAGGGCCGTTTATTTTAATCTGTGGCGGGTCTCAGGTCAGTTTCAGACGCCTGCAGGCTGACGGAGATGTGTGACCGGCCTCCTGTCTAATGTGGCTGCAAATAGGTTTCAACTCTACAAAGCTATTAATTTATCATCAGGCCTGACACATGAAAGATGGGCCAGCATGTGTGTGTGCGCGCACGTGTGATATACCGTGTGATTAAAACGATTGACTAATACAATAACTTTTTTTTCCATGTGTGAAATTTCTTTGCATTATTTTACTAAATCAGCCTCTGGCTGGATTCATGTAATCTGTTCGTTTTTTTTTAAATCGGCAGCTTAAAAATTCTGCTCCTCTTTCAGGACAATGTCACGTAGCCTCGGGCTCTGATTTAAGCCTAATTATGGTAATTGCCGTGGATTTATGAGTTATACAGCATTTGGTAAAGATTGCCTCGAGGCCGGAGCTGTGTATGCAGCAGCATTCAGTAAACGACGAGGAATTAATGAGGATAATTAACATGAAGTCAATTAACAACCTGTAATATTAAACAAAAACAAAACAAAAAAAGAACTTTCTTAAACAACGTTATAAATGTACCAGAATTTAAAAAAAAATCTATTTGACACAGATCGTGTAATTTATAGCCCTTGACTGTTCATGTTACTGATCATTTCGTTCGAACGATTTTGTCCAAAATGTGATAAAATTAGGAATATCACAACATTTCGCGATATAAAACACAAAAATGCAATTAAAAAAAGACTCGCAAAGCATTTTAAATAGCCTCAAAAAAAGACTCGTTCCGTTACAGAACTAATTGAGAAATATGATCGCTGCAAACTTGGATTGAACTTCTTACCTCTCTCCTCTCTGTGTAGCTATCTGAAGCGAAATATCTCCACTTGCAGCCGAATATTTTCCTTTAAATCTGCTTCTCTAAAATCCGCAGGCGCTGGTTCATGTTTTCATTTCATTACAGCTTTTTCATTCACTTCAGTATCCTGAGAGTATCCCGCTCGGTGCGCTCAGTCCTCCGGCTGCCTCTCTGTGGATGTGGGAGGATGCTGAGCTGCCATGTACCGGCCTTTAAAGCGCTCCGGGTGGGGTCACCGGGACGCTCAGACGCTCCTTCTCTGTGCCAATCACGTCGCTTTCTTCCTCCACCACCATCGCAGCCCCTCCGCCCTCCTCCTTCACATTACTCCTCACTTCAGAGATGATTTTTCTGCATCCGAGGTGCCGACTTTTCCTCATGCCGCTGTTTTTGTTTTGGGAAGAAAATAAAAAGATAATTTGGGTTTTTTTTTTAAATTTATTTTGAATTGAAGGGTTATCGTGCCAAAATTAATAATAATCATTTTTACTCTATTTTTTTATGAAGCCTACTGTATTTTTAGAGGTGATAATAATGAAATAATTGTGGTTTTTACTGAGGAAGACTGACGCAAATTCTCTCAATACTTTAAAACTCATAAAAAAAAAATCTCAGCATAGCAAGGTGTATTTTAAGGTATTCCCATTATGTAACAGTCTTAGCCTTGATTATTATTATTTTGACATATTTTTTAAGGTCTTAGATTCTACCTAATAATGTGTTGCTAAAACCATTGCCAAAGGTCAGACTGACATTTTTTAGTTTTTAAAATGTTTTTTTTTTTTTTTACTAAACTTTTACTAAATAGATAACCACAGTACAGTTTGAAAATATCTTACCCACATCCAGAGTTATATTACACGGGTATAAAACACTGAAACGGCCATATGTAGGTTATGGCTGATGTATTGGGTTGAGTTTGGGCAAAAGCAACCTTTAGAAATGCCATTAAAACAAAAAAATTAAAAAAAAAAAACAACAAAATAAACGAAATGTAAATATTTTCGTCAACAGATCTCAAGTGTCAACAAAAATTATCCCTTTTTTAGGAAACTCAAACTCATTAAATTCTTGTATTCAGCCCCAAAAGGGGTCTATAATACAGGCTTTAATTAAATGATATGCAAATTTACTGTCCTGTAGCACTCTCTTGCAGTGACTCGTGCACGGTGACTCTCAGGTTAATTCCGCGCTTTAATTTTATTTTCCTCGTGCCTCGGTGTGACTGCATGTTTTTTTGGTGGGAATGCAGCTGAAGGTGGAGAGATGCAGGCTGGGCTATACACTGCTGCCTCCAGCAGCTCCCCGGCCCCGAGGGATTTAGGTTAGGATTGGGTAGACAAGACGCCATTTCACCCTCCAAAAAAATGTCTTAAAATGACTGCTGGTAAGAGGATTAAAACAATAATGCCCCTCTCTTCTTCAAGGTTTTTAGAAAAGATTTCTTCTCCCGAAGAAAAACCGTTTAGGCTGGAATTAGGGCAGCGAAAAGTAGCCTTTTAATGTAAAGCTTGCATATTTTGTTGAATTTTCTCCGAGAGAGTGAGAGAGAAAGGGGAAGGTGGGGTTGGGTGGGGGGGGGGGGTTCAAATCCTAAACTCAATTTGATCTTTGGCCACATTCATTTGCAGAACTTTAGACTCCTGACAACAGCCTGCGTGAAAAGAAAATGTGATACTCTTATAGGTTACCTCAATGCGTTCACCCAAAGTTCACTTTATTGTGTCCTCACTCTTCCCTTACTTTCAGTTGGCTTTCTGGTGCAGCAGGGAAACCCAAAATATGAAAGGAACAGAATTAAAGCAATACGTTTAGTGGACGTTTTTACGCAACAAGTGGTTATCAGTGCGTAAAATTGTGTTTTTAATGAGAAAATGAATTAGCGAATTCAATAATAGTATTTTTAATTTTCTAATGTTTGGGTTTTTTTTTTTTTTTTAAGTCCGACCTTATGTTTTTTGTTAGTATTGCCAAAGAGCATTTAGGCCTAGAGGAAAAAAAAAAAATCGGATTAACTTGTGAACCGATGGAAATAAGAACTTAAACTGGAGGTAAATCTGGCCAGTGTCTCTTTGTGGGAACCGTTTCTAAAGCAATTAAAGCGAGAAGGAATTCCTCTCAGCTGCTCTTCCTCAAATCAGCTTTATACGGAACTTAATGCGGGCTAATGTCCGGCATGGCCGACGGCTTTAATGCAAGTGTCAAGAGGGGCTGCTGTTAGAGTGATGTTAGGCCAGTGGAGCAGCAGCCCCTCCGAGTGTGGACAGTAAACTCACACTCACTCACTTTACACAGGTTTTCAATTTTAATTATAGAATTTGGGACACTTTTTGGGCATATAGACATGCATTCTCATTAACAAATATACTGATGCTGATCTTACACTAGTATTTATTTATATATATATTTAATTAAAATATGATTCCTTAGAGTCATAAATTCCAGAGTGATATTAGATTTAGGGATTGGTTTTACGAGACATAAAAATGAAATAAAATAAAAAATAATTATAAAAAATACATTTTAAAGTTTTCATTTCTTAAAGTTTTAAGTGTTATTAATATATTGTATATTATTTTTGCAGGATTTTAATCTGTATTTCAAGGTATCCTGTAACCAGCAATTTTCTGACAGTATTCTGAATTAAGTTGTGATTCCTTATTTGTCACCCATGTGTCCCCTCCCCCGCTGATTTTCTTGATTAATTATTCTATAAAATTATAAAATGGCACACAAAAACTATTGAAAAACTTCTACCAAAACTTTAAAGAATGTATGGTGACGTCAACAAATATCTCATTTTGTTAGATCAGCAGTCCAAAATATGAACATCAATTTACGATAATGCAAAACAGATAGCATTTTTTCTGGTAATTTTGCTGTTAAAATGGTTTAAACCATTAATCCACAGTCGGCAATTAATTCTTTGTCAACCAATTAATCGACCATGGCAGTTCTTTTGCGTTAAAATACGCAAACACTTCCAGATATTTTACTTTGCAGAGCAGTGTTGGTGGCTTTGAGGCCCAATCATGATGACAGTTTACTCGCCTCCTTATTTACCATTTTCCCACCGCTCCTCATCCCGATCACCTTCAGGATCTTAGCTCCGCTCGCTGCAGGCTAACTTTCTAAACCTCAAATTCATCTCCGATTTCTGCGGATTTCATTGGCGCAGTCATTGTTCTCTGCACTCTGGCTGCATTCAGGCTTTATCATGTTAAAGCCTCTCCCCAGATCTGAGTTATCGTCTTTGCTCTCAATCATCCTCCCGCCCGCTTTCTGAATATCAAAAACTTTTATCCCTGCATCAGGACTTTGGCAGCCTGAATCAAAGCTCAGCCGAGGACGCTGCAGCGATTTATAAATCATGTTCAGTTTTTAATCAGGTTTATAACGCATGAACGTTTGTAATTTTACCCCTCAAATGGCTCCCTATATTTCCAAGCGGCATCTTACATCAAATCGAGGAGAAAGTTGATGCCTTCAGCCTTCAGAGCCCATTAACTTTTATCATTAGGTTTTCTTTAACTTCATGAATATATTAGGTTTCAATCCAGCCGCTCTGGACTGCACATGCTCTTAGTCAAGGTTAGCTTGTGCTCATTTGGGTGAAATTAATCATTTTGATGTATGGTTTAGAATTGACTGCTTCCTTGGGACTTGTGTGACTGGAGTAACAAAGCAACTTGCCATTAGCAATCCCCCGGCTGTGTATTAGCCGGGCATTCACCTTTAAGACTTTGCTGTGTTGGATGTCTGATTGAAATGGACAAACCTCTGGCTCCACAGCCTCTTTTTTTCTGTACTTTGATATCATCTTGTCAAAGATCACACAGTCTCTGATACACATCTAGATGTACACTCCTCTCAGTCGAACATTCATATGGCTACAAGCATTGTAAGACATCAGTTTCTATCACCAAAGGAAAAGGACGAAGTCTATTTTCTATGGTGACAACAGACATTCAGTGCACATATCACTGCTGTGAGGCGCAAACCTCCCATCTCCAAAATTGATATTTTTCAGGAATTAGGAAAAATGTTGTTTTTAAAAGGATCCAATGGAGATCGGAGGTTTAATCACAAGCTTCTTAAAATACATTTCATTGGTTAAGAAATGGTAAAACCCACTGATAGACATAGATGTGGACCAATAGAATATGCAATGGACAGGCTTCTCAAGAAACTAGTGCAAAGTTTAACTTTCACATTCTAATCTTGAAAACTAATGCAGACACCCAGCTGACACAGAGCAACATGAGTATTCATTTGGAGAAATCTAAGTCCAATATTCGCTCTTATTTGGTCTCCACCAACTCTTGAGGGAAATATTTCGCTCTAAAGTTGCTGAAAGTTCCACAGTGTTCACCTGCTAGTTGTTAACTGTATTTGTCTGCACTTTGGTGCAAAAAAAACAAAAAACATTTGCAATTTGAATATATTATATAAGAGTACTCCAGGGCAGCACGGTAGCGTTGTGGTTAGCACTGTTGCCTCACAGCAAGAGGAGTTATAAGTCTCAAAACTGATGCAGCACAACCACAGATATCCTAATTTTTATCACAAGCATTCTTGTCAGAACATGGTGCCTACATTTCCCACAATGCAATTTGACAGTTCCAATCCAATGGCCGGAATAACATTTCAAATGTTTCTTCTAGACACTGATGTGTAACATTAGTACCTTATTATGTAATGTTTAAAATTTACATTGCTTAACATCTGAACAACGCTGTGTTTAACACAGCCCAGTCTCCAGAAGAAAATGTTGGCACTGTACTCTTCTTCAAACCACCAATACATTCAATTTTAAACAACTACGTTTTGTTGTTTGCTGGTCTTGCCCTACGCTCTGCAGCTTGGCAAAAGTCTCGCCAAGGTCTCACACCATCAACCATCCCCTCCGTCTCCCATTGACGAATTCAGCTCATATAAATATTATCAGAACAATTTCACTTTATAAAAAATATGATGTGAAGGATTTGTAAAAATGTAATGTATCAGTGGCATCTATCAGATACAAAAAGCTTTCTCCATTTTTCAGATTTGCCGCTGTCCTCCCAAAGATCTGTGAATAGGGTTCGACTTCTTCTTTCAGAATTCATCTTCTTTTGGTAGAAATTGGTGTTTTTATGTAAGAATATAACACTTGGGACAGAGACACAGTAATTCTCGTAATGTGAGACTGACCAAGTTGTTCACTTTCACTATTGTTTCTCCTCGTATGATCCCGTAGACACAGCACACCATGCTGCAGCCAGGGCCGCTCCTCTGAACGGTTTCTCTGGCAGACTTGACATATCGAGGTTGGCAGGTTTGTTTCCTCCCTCTTTCTCAGAGCCGGTCTTTGGTTGTGCCCCTCAGGCTGCGGCCCAGCACAAGGGTTCCTATTGTCAAGGCCTAATCCAGGGGCTACACAGCTTTAGCAACATGGTGGGATAAAAGCCCATCAAACCACTACTTTATGGGGGCAAATCTTTCCTAATCCCTCGCTTTATCTAAACAAAAGGAGAGAAACAAGAGGATAGAAAGAAATTGTGCAGACACAGGGCAAGACCGGGAGCTAAGATGCAAAGAAGTAGTTTCACTGGAGAAGCTAACCATTTTTGACAGGCTTTCACTAAAGGATTGACAAAAAACGGACACCGGGATTCCAAAAAGGGCCGTACAGGGCCTTTTTTCTTTTCTAAAGTTAAGCTTAAATATCCGTAGAGGGATATGTCGAAATTAGTGAGATTAAATTCAAAAACCTTAACTATTAAGAGGACTTGGCAGGGGGCACCTGCCAGTTTTAGATGCTATAAAAAATTCCTCTTAGTTTACTCGGTTGATGTAAACAAGCGACAACTGTGATCTTGAACCTATTCTTTGCGCTTTTCTCAGACAGGCAAAAGGGAGTATGGGAATTTCTCTAGCGACTCACACACTGCTTAGAAAACCTGCTCCACCACGCAGACTGTGTGACCCCAACCTCTGTGCAAACCATACTTCCAAGAAGAGGAATCTGTTTAATTTCAAATGTGGGAATTGTTCAAAAGACACTGAATGGCAGCTACAAATTAGGCTTTTTATTCTAAGACTGTTTCCGAGAATCTGAGAGCTATAGTTCATCTGCGACACAATCGTTTGAACAGACCCCCCTTGTAAATTAGCAGACCCTGTAACTCACACGTTTTGTGTGTGTGTGTGTGTGTGTGTGTGTGTGTTTCAGGGACAAATCCCCTGACCCCATTTCATGTCTGCTGCCAATTCCAATTTCTATCTTTACTCTGTGGCAACTCGCTTTCGAATCCCAAGTGTCGCATCTGAAAATGACTCTGTGAGTTAGAGGCTTCATTTTCTGCCACAGCCCAAATGCTCCACAAGAGGACCATTTGGAGCCCGCCGGTCAGAGAGTCGAGCAGAGATTGAGAACAAGCCAGTTTGTTCTGGCTCTATGTACATAAACCACCACAGCCGGGGGGCTCTCGGTGTCTCGCTTGCCCTCTCAGGTATATGAACAGAAACATGGTGACATACATAATTCACCACCTGACATTAAATACACTGTCCTCATCCACACACAACATCGTTCACTCTTTTTTAAATTGAATATACATCCTGAAGCGCAAACTGATTTGATTGGCTATTTATATTTGTTGACAGCGCGCCCCCTGCTGGCCTGTGTGGATGCCTCCTGAATGGGGTAATTAAGAGATAATAGGCTGGGAATGCTCGTCGGGGACCGAGTGATTAGTGATTCATTACATGAGCTTAGAACGAGGAAGAGGAGAGGAGGGAAGTGGTTGGGTTCCTGTGGGGGGGCATACATGAAGAGCCTGACAAATTGCCATTGGATTTATCCAGGGTAATTAACTATCACCCAGGGAAAGTGCTGGGCCGACGACTATCAGTAACCTACAGCAGAGTCACACAGTCATCATCACACAGA
The DNA here is from genome assembly GCF_008729295.1 of Plectropomus leopardus. NCBI lineage: Eukaryota > Metazoa > Chordata > Actinopteri > Perciformes > Serranidae > Plectropomus > Plectropomus leopardus. Next base: position 25,790,820 of record NC_056465.1, read on the forward strand.
CGGGCTGTGTTTTTTTTAACTTCTGTTAATGGCTGTTAGGCTTTTTAGTGCTGCTTTGTGTGCTAAAAAAACACATTGATTATGAGACTGTGGATGTAAATATTGATTTTATTTAAAAGTTCTAAGTCAGGCATGTCCAAAGTCTGCCCAGCAGCAAAATGTGGCCATCAGACCAATTTTAAACAGCCCTTTGCTTGATTTTCAAAATACGCTATATGTAGCCTGAACATAATATTGGTTAATGAAACAAGTTCACTTTGCATTTTTTCCCCTTCACCTCATGATGGCCGCACTATCACACAGTTTGTAGATATGCGGGACTATGCAGGCGAAACTGTGTTTTCATAAACAGACAGTAAACAAACATTTAACCAACAGCAGACATTTCCTGTTAATAGCAGACATGGCAACTGCAAAAAAAGTCGACAGTGAGGGGCGTTGCTTTCAGGATAATTTTCACATTATCCCATCTGGCCCCCATTCAAAAAATAAAATTGGACACCCCTATTTTAGGTGGTGGCGCTACATGCTAACGAGGAATATAACATCTGTCTAACACTGTGGTGCTAAGTGCACTCTATTATTTAATTTAGACTTAATTTCAAAACTTTTCGAAGACTGTTCAAAGACCCATAATAATGCAAAGAAATGTCTTGTCTACTTGTCCAGCTATTGTCTAACATATCAGAATAAAACTGTGTTCAAACATAATTTCAGTTAGCTGATAAATAGAGAGAGAGACAATATGTGAGGAGAAAACAAAGAAAAATACGTGATGGTATGCGAAACTTCAAATCTCGATGCATATTAGAGCTATGTTATGTCAACCGCTTCAGAAAACAATTTGCTATTATTTTACATTACACTGCACACAACAAAATTCCATGACTTTTCCAGAACTTTCAATGATTTTTAACTAATTCCATGACTTTTCCCAGTTTTTCCAGTTTTTCAACATGTTGAAACAGCTGAAAAATAATGCCAACAAGGGCCAGCAAGAGCCAAAGAGGGTCAACGGTGCAGGACACAACACAGAGACTAAGGCAGCAGATGCTCACTATTCTATTGGCTACACCGACATGTAAACAGTAGTAAAGAAACAACAAAAAAAACAGTTGCCACCAATGTAAAATATTTACTAAAACCCTAATGAAAGTCAAAGAAATGAAGTATCAGAAAGTATTAAAAGTATTCAGCTGTGAATTTCAGCTGTATTCCCCTTTAAGAATCTGTGCATGGCACACACGAATGGCGTCCATCCACTACTTGACTGCCATGATCCTATAAAGTAGGAAAGTCTATATTCCCATCTTCATAGTCCTTCCAAAGCCAGCCTCCCATCCAGGAGTAATCCTCTCTGGTCCATATCAGCCTCACAAAGCAGCGCACACTTACATGGAGAAGTTGATTTTCTCTGTCTATTTTATCTGATTTGGAAGCACTTAGAAACAGCTCTAAGTCTTCCCTCGATTAAAAGGATGGGAAAAAACTCAGCCGGTGTGCTAACCGCCCCCTCCTACATGAGCTACCTCTCAACATCCAACATCTGGCTATTGTTGTTAAATCTGCTTTAAAGCATCTGTGGGTCATCTGGATTCAAACATTTAGAGAATGGAGGCTCATCTGTTGAGCTTAAGTCACTGAGGAGTTGCACTCCGCTCCTCTTAAGTCTCTCATCAGGATAAATGCTGCTGAACTGCAGCTCTGTTTCAAACACCTCTGAAAGTGCTGCCTTTTCTGCCTAATATATCATAGACGAGCAGCAATGAAGTCAAACACAACTATGTCTGCAAGTTTGTGCACAAGCTAACTATGATTCTGGTTTCTTACAATAACATATCTATTATCATCGCCTCACTCAGACGATGTGGCCGTGCATCTCAGTAAGAGTAAAGCTCACTGGAGTCAAGCTCTTCTCCCATAAGCTCTATTAAGAAGTATTTTATGAAATGAGCATAAGAAGTTGATTTATTGTTGTTTTGTAATCTGGATTTATGCCTTGTTCTGCAAAAAGCCTTTTTTAAAAAGGCTTTGGCTGGCAGTCAGGACAGAGGCACATTCAGCAATAACCAACTAACTGGCCCCTGCTTAGAGGGACTCCACCATCCCTGCATGACCAATTAAAAAGGGGCCAAAGACTACTTGGCAAGAAGGGCCACCGGTCAAAATTGTGACTCCTGGATGAGAAATAATTAAATTGATAATAATTTCAAATATTAAAATAACAATAAAAGAGAAATAAAATTGCATTTTTGCATTTAAAATAGTCAAAGCCTTAACATTATGAAGTTACTGCACCCGACCATGAAAAAGCACCCCCATAAAATCACAACTTGTCCTTTTTATGTTTATACTTTTGTACAGATTAAATGATTGTCTTCATGCTAAGCTATGCTAACTGCCTCCTCGCTCTAGCATCTTCTGCAGCAGTGATGATGCTTATAGCAGAACGCAGCTCAATAGCCACACAGTATAATTTCATGACTCAGGTAGCCGCGATGCTAAATGCCAGACGCAAGCATAGAGAGGCAACAGCCAGGGAGGCGAGAAGGACAGCACATCGGACCCAGTGTGCATGGTTTTTGTACATAACCATTTCATCAGATAATGGATTACGTAATGCAACAAAAAATACAGAATTGGTATGACAAGGCTTAATATTTGGCAAGAAAACAAGCAATTTCAAAAATGTAGCAGTATTCCTTTAACATTTCTTGCAATCAGCAACATAACAACTTTTTAATTTTTAAAAAAAATTAACTTCAAATGGAAGATTCCCGTCCTAGATTCCTCTTATGCTTAATTTTCCAGTGTGTACTTTTCATGCCTCCATAATAAAAATGGTACATGTGTAGAGTCTCTGCAACATTTTTACTTTAGACAAATTACACTTCCTTTAATTACTGCTTGATAACAATGGAAAGCGAAGTTGATAGTGTATTTTTACGGGTTACACCCGCAGATCAGCAGGTCTTCTCCCAGCAAATTGGCTCTAATTACAGTGAGGTGGGAGCCTCTGCAGAGAATGCATGCCAGTGTGGAAATAAGTGCTTAAGAAATGACTGTGTGAGATGGCCTGAAGGCATCGAGCTCTCTGCAGGGACGCTGCGGTTGGGCACTTAACCTGGATACCTGCTCACATGAATCCCACCAATCAGAGGCGAATGAAGAATGCTTATTTCAATGTTTGATTAAAAGCAGTTTGACTGGTATTTATATCACTCTTGACACTAAAATGAGAGAAAAATAAAACTCTTTACGCCCACAAATGAGCATCTTCTTAACCATCAGAGGCAGCGAACAAGGGAGGGAAAATTGTAAGAGGGAGGCCTTAAGAATGAAAAGGAGTCTTGCTGGGCCCAACTGGCCATGTAAAGTGTTGGGCCGTCCTGCCTGTCAGATGGCGGCTGGCTGGAGAAACCCGGGAGTGAGAGCTGCTGTCTTCTTGTTAGATAATCCCTCCAGCACACAGCAGCGGCAGGGGGGCTAGAAAGAGCCTGTTAAAAAGAGCCAGCGCTGATGGATATCTGTATGTATTTATCTGTTCCTAATGAGCGCTGCTTAGCTGCTCACTGAGCTGGAACATGGGCATGAGAAAAGTAAATACTGGAGAAGAAGACTTAAATGTGAGCCTGATTCTGCAGAAAACGGTTAATTCTGTTGTTTTTTTCTGTATTTATGTGTTTGCAATTTAAATAAAGCTCCTAAAAATCACACATTTATCATGTTTTCCCAATAGGAAATGACTACAGTATGCTTCATGCTGGGATTGACTGTGATGGTTTATTTGTGTGTGTGTGTGTGTGTGTTTCGAGTGTGTTTTCTTGCCTCGGGTCCTGCCGCACACCCCCCCACCCTGCAGAGGAGCCCTTTGGCAGAGATCTGACTCTACATGAATATGAATGAGGAGGCAGCACACAGGGGAGAGCCGGGGAATCTGATGACAGTGCAGGAAAAGACCAGAGCATCTACGGGGATGTATGACTTCTCAGCCCTGCCGCTGATATGATAAAGTGGCTGAATTTGAATATGTGCGTGTGTGTGTGCGTGTGTGTGCGTGTGCCTTGCCTCAGAGTGTGTCCCGTCAGATGGATATGAATAATGTATTGATAGCCAGCCCCCTGTGGTAGTCCATACAATCTAGCCTGTGTGTGTTGTGTTTAGCCTGCCCAGCTGGCAGGGTCACAGGGGATGCACACACATTATGTCACAGTCCCAGGAGAGGTGTGGGTGCATGTTCCCTTTTCACCATCAATCAACAGAGCAAACTGTTTAACAACAACAATGAGGCAGTTAAGAGGCCCCTCAGTTCATGCCAGAAGTGGTGATAATTACCTAAACATGAAGTTGTCACTCGTCTCCCTCCTCAGCCTCTCCCTGCATCTGCCCCTTTTGATTGTGTGCCGAGTCGAGTGTGACTCACTCACAAGTGAGATGGACAGTAATTGGTGAGATTGATTTTTAAAAGCGTATTCATTTGACCTGCACCTTGTCCATATGGAGGCTTTTCATTAAGCTTGATAAATGCCTCAATACGTTTCCTGATGCTCTCATTCCTTTTCTGAAGTGTCTTCTTCCTCTTTGTGAAATCGCTCTCAACTCCCCCAGTTTTTCGGGAGCGTTCACCCCATCTGCTAAAAGGGATGGTCAAACACACCTCCTGTCAATTTGTCTGCAGGTCTGGTTAAGAAGCCAAATGCCTCACACTGCCTGTGCTGCATTTACTATGCTTTACATACAGCATGTGAGAATTAAAGGAGTCTCTGAAGCAGATAGCACCGCTCCGTCTTGCGCACCAGTTGGCAAACATGGCAGCATCTCGTCTCTTTCCGTAACAGTCCTCCGATGTCTAAATAACGTCATGATTAACGGACACCTACTGTATGTTTCAACAACATTAATGCCATCTTAAGCATGTTAGCAAATCAAACACCTCCAGCAACCACGAAGACACATACGTATTTATATGGAGTCTTGTTATTGGCCATCTCCTTTTAAGCTTTTTGTCTCCACCAGCATCTCCACTATGTTCACCAGCTTGTTGCTCAGTACGTTTACACGCACAGTTCAGTCAAGCTACGGTTGAACTACTGTCTTCATCCCTGTATACAAGCACCAGGGGAGAATCGATTTATTGACAGAAGTATGTCCAACTCCACCAAGGCAGGTGGAGATATGCCCCCGTTCAGAGTTGCAATAAACCTATATTATTTATACAGTCTATGATAAAGACCAAATCACAATCACAACTGTTTATTTACAGCAACTTTGGGGTAGAAAACCGCCGTGTTACATACATATAATCAAATGGCGCTGAGTAAACTCTTTCTTTATTGACTAGTGTTAAAAGCCACCTAAAAAAAGTCAATATTAGTTAAGTTGTCGCCTACACTTTATTTAGAGTATTTTCACCGGTTTACCCTGCTGTAAAACAGCCTTTACCGACAGGGATTTGTCGCTGTTATATCAAAAACATCAGACTCCGCAGACGGCGGAGTTGCTGGTCTACCACTGCCTCAAGTCAAGTTTTAGTTTTGCTTCTGTCTATCTTGAGCTGTATGAGCACTGGAAGCCCATTTTTTTAATAAAGCACTGGGATAAAGTGCTCCCAGCCACCACAAAAGAAAAAGACTATATGGACACAGGACCTAAATGAGAGGAACTTCAGAGTCGGGTGATAATTATCTGTGGATTTGTCACTATGAGTGAGCCGGTTTACATTGTTATTTGTTCATAGAAAAGTATTGCTCACTGCAACTTTAACTTATAGGAGAAGCCAGTTTTGTTACACAATGTATGTTTGGAAAAAGACCTTTATTCTTAAAATGCTGTGAAGTTTGGGGAAACCTAATTCAATATGTGGGAGCACTAAAATCAGAGTGTTCTGTATTTTGTTACTCCTGAAATAAATTCCCAAAAAGCCTCTCTGATCAAAATATGGAGATCACTGCAGGGGCAGGTGAGACGTGAGGCCCGTTGGCACCTTGTTTCTATAGCCCTCATGACCTCTGTGCTAGGAACAGTTATCCCTCTATTGATTTTGGCTTTCTCCTGAGTCTAAGTGCCAGCTACAATAGACAGTCTGATAGTGTACGTGATCCGCTGAGAAGACTGAGGACGATACGGGAAAAGAACAATCACTGCAGCAAAAATGGATATTTCTAGGTACACAACAAAGTTGCAGGATCCAACTGAAACTTCATGAATGAGCTCTGATGTAAATAAAGACAGCAATGCCAAAAGGGCACACCTGATTTTTCCTTTATATCTACACTGTAGAGATGTGTATTTTGTGGTACTACACAGTACAGCTGAGTTGAAAGCAGCCACAAAGTTAAATTGTGGCAGAGTTGAACAGCCTTGCAAAAGCAGACTTGCTCCCACGGAGTCGCATAGCCTTGAAACACAGAAACTAATCCATGATATTGATCAGTGTGTTTCATATCAGCCCCTGTAATCCATCAAGCTAACAGTGTGGGATAGGCCTAATTTATATCATCTGAAAGGTGTAATCAAAGATGAATGAACCCCAGCGTGATAGAAATGTGCACTGGGTCATAATTTCTACCACTGTGAGTAATGGTGGGAGGGGATAAACACAACAGCCGATGCGAAAATAGGTAGAACTAAACTCAAGGTTTGTGCAGCTCAGCAGAGCGTGCATGTGTGGCACCAGCATGGTATGGATATAAACTTTTTTTTATTAGATGCACAATGTGGTTCAAAGTAAAATAAGGGTGAACAACTTAAAAATGGATTAAAAGCATAACATTTAGGGGAAAAAGATCCAGTAATACATGTTATGAGAAACTATCTTTAAATAATCACTTATGATATGTATCTCAAAACAATGACCTTATATATTTAAATAGAGAGAAACCTTTCAAATTTTGAAAAAACTCTCTCACAAATAATAACCTGTTAATACTTTGCTTAACTTTACTCTAGATTTTCAAAATAATAGGTTATTGTTTCTCATTACATTGAGATATTAAGTCAGTACTGTGGTTATCATTATTTTTGAAAAACTCTGTCATTAAAAAAAAAAAAAAAAAAAAAAAAAAAAAAAAAAAAAAAAAAAAATATTATTATAAGAAGGTCATCATGTAAGATACTAATTCGTTATTTTAAGACACTGGCTTATTATTTTTAAATATTAACTAAAAAATTGGGGATTGGGATAAATTATTATTTTGAGACACTAATTTATGAATTAAGAAAGGTTTTTTTTATCATTTTAATGTGCTATGTCATTTTGAGAATAAAAGGTTTCTTATTATTTTGAGATCAAGTCATGTATAAAAAGTTTATTGTTTTGAGATACTAAGTCATTATTTCAAGATACTAGGTTATATTTTGATGCACTAAGTCATCATTTTAAGATAGTAAGTAATTATTTCGAGATATTTAGTCATTATTTTGTGGTATTAAGTCTTTTCTCAAGATACTACGTCATTATTTTGAGATGCAAAGCCAGTCTTTCGGGAAAGTTTCTCATTCTAATGCCTTGAAGGATCTATTTTTTATCATCACACTGGCAGAAATTGAATTCCACATAAAACAATCTGACTTCACATTAAACTTGAGTCAACAGCAGCAGTTTCATATACCTGAGTGATCCTATAAAACGCAGTCACCTCTGCCAAACCTATTAAATCACAAGATACAATAACATCACAAGGCAAAAAGGTATGTAATAGCTGTATATCTACAGTCATTCATAGTGTTGATGAATTAGTAATGAGTGTTGCTATGAGCTACAACTTTAACAACAGCTTTATCCATTGTGCAGCAGCGAAGCTCATGTACATGCGACAACCGAAGGCTGACCCAGAGGGTGAAAGATGGCGGTGAGGAGCTTCAAGAGAAGCTGTGAAGAGGGAGAGAGAGTAGCTGTAAATATATGTGTAAATATATATAAATGTTTCCTCTTAAAAAGCCACTTAAGAACTCCAACCCTTTAAATAAGGCCAGGAATAATCTGTTTCCTTCGTTGCGGTAGATCCAGCAGGGATTTGCAGAAACATTCGGCAGTGACACAGATCTACATAATCATTTTAAGTTTCTACCCGCTCCTTCCAATGATTCTCCTGCTGTCACTTTAGATACCGCTAAAACTGATTTGGGCTCCCTAATCTCCCAGTATTTCTTAGACTTTAAAAATCTCTAATATTATAAGGAGATTATTTCATTTATAATTGATTGAGTGCATTTGCCGGAGTGCCACTTCAAAGTTGCTGAATTAAAGATGCATTTAAGAAGCCTGGTGCCGGGCGCTGTGAGTCGCAGGGTGGGGTGGGAGGTTGCGTTGGGGGATGAGGATGGTGGAGGGGGTTTGGGAGGGGGGGTGGGGGGAGGCTTGTGTCTTCTCGGTGGAGCGAGCGGGGCTGATCCATGGAGATTTCTTAAAATGGGCTCTCGCAAAGTGCCTCGCTCGGAGGAGGCATCGGAGGACACTAGCCAATGGCAGCGGACCAGCAGTGGTGGGAATCTGTGTCTGTGTTGGTAAGACTCTTCAGTAAAGAGGTGGCTCTCGTTAGAGATACAGCGTCAAGTCCTGTCCATCCTCAGAGTTCCTCTAAGAACACATCAAGAGGATGATTCCCAGGTGAAGTCCGATCTACCTGGAAGAGACTTTACCCAAATATCTTCCTTTCCACTAAAGTGAAACCGCGCTGGCCTGCCAAAAAGTGTAAGTTTTTCAAAAGCCTTTTTTCCTTAAGCTCTATCTTTGGATTCCCAGCACTGCAGGACCCTAAAATCTCCACAGACCAGGGCTCAAATATGAAGCTTCCCTTTTCCAAACTGAAGCCCATCCAAGAGCTTCACCTCCTCGTTGGCTTACCAATACCTGCAACTCCCATTGGATCACTCTGAGGGTCTTCATTAACGCAGAGAGAGAGATAGAGTCTTTAAATAAAATCCCCCCCAGCCCGAAAGAACAGGAAGAAGATATGGCCTATTGGAGAGCTCAGACCTATTGGAGTGCTTAGTTCTGACTAAATGAATCTTGACAGTGAGGAGGATGCTCTCCTCCTGCCCAGTATTGTACCAGTTGACGATACCCCCCACACACACACACAACTCGCTGCCTTAGATGCTCTGACTCCCCCTCCCCCCCATCCACCAACACCACCACCAACAGCCCGACCAGATCATAATCCTCTTAACGCTCTGCCTTATTAACCACTCATCTAAATGACATGAAAGCAACCGGCTGGAGAGAGGGGAGAAAAAAAAAGTAAATTATTTCCCCTGGAATAAAGTCCTGGCCCTTTCACCATACAGTACTTTGTATTTCACATTTGATTATGTGACAAGTGTATCTAAGTCTGCTCGAGGCTCAAGAGAAATGTATTTCAGAGCCCATCAGGCACAGCAAATTTAAAAAACGGTCCAATTCGCCCTGTGATGCACATACACACTGTGTTACATCAGCGCGCGCACACACACACACACATACACACAGCTAAATTGAATTCCAATTAAGACGATTCCACAGATGATGAATAAATGGATGATCCATTTGGCTCATTTTTTCAATTGAAGAAACTATGATCCCTCTTACCCCCGGAGGAATCCACTCATTAGGGTCCAATTTTTGAATTAAGGATTCAGTTTCCATTTGCCCTCACGCCCTTCATCCCCGCCCTGCCTGTACAACCTGGTGAACTTTTGTAATACTCGATACCACCACCTGTAAATTAATTCTAAGTTCAACCATTTGACCCAGTTTTTTGCTCCAGAGGTAATAGAGGTTTGTCCCTCTGTGCATTCCCAGGCCGAGGCTTATACAGGACTAACAGAGGGAAAATTACTTGTACTCAGGGAGTTGGTTTTGCACACACACACACACACACACACACATACACACTGTAAGGTCTCTGGCCAAGTGTTAAACAAGTGTGAAGGAGTTATGTTTAAGATTGACATGGCTGCATGAGGCAGGAGCCAGAGTTTCATTACACCACCTCTACTTTGAGGAATATCACAATCAGTATCCAAAAAGTGCAGATTCAGTGTTAACGAAAACCTACTCCCTGCATCAGCACATGTTGCCATACGTGTATTTATCCAGATAAAAAACAGTCCAAGACATTTAAGCTCCTATTATTTTTATGTTAAAAATCGATAAAATGTAATGTGAAAGGGGTTGCTCAAAGTGATGAACCTGCAAAGAATTACCACCCAACTCTTCAAATGCCTTCAGAGTTGTGCCAATCAAATTAGTTTTGGCAGTTCAGTACGAATCTTTGACAATTAATTTTCTCCTCTCTCCTCCTTTGTGCCGCTGCCTGCATGTCCGGAGCTCCAAGTAACAAAAGAGTATTGCAAAAGTCAAGAGCACTCACTCCGAAGCAAAATCTAGGGAACAAAACGTCCCCAGAAATACACTTCCCAGAGAAAAGATGACTTTTTGACTTGAAGCATTCTCAGTCAACTGAGGGTCTCTAACTGATGATTCGATTCTCCAACTTTCAAGGTGCAACCCTACATGGATAATACGTAAGTACACTTTGATTTCTAATCACCTGAAAATAAAAATCGTGTTTTTGTTACCTCAGAGTGAGACATTTATACTCCTCCAAGAAGACACCATGTTGCCTCTAAAGTAGCCCTGAACAGACAAAACCAAAAACTGTTTCTAGATAGGGCCAGCGTTTTGATGTTGGTAACCATAGTTCTCCTACACGCTTGGCAAATGTTACACCCCAGCCTTGGGTGGCCCTATGAGGCAAAAAACACCAAATCCATGAGATTTATTAACATGAGATGTTGAAACAAGACAATAAAATCCCAGGCTAAGAGGCAGCAAGACCAGCACCCCCAAACCAGAGGCCTCTTTCCTGTGCTGCTGTCACAGTTACTTTTAAGCAGCTCTTTCCCAAAGCCAGGTGCAATGGCCCCGTTAGGCAATGCAGCACACCTGGGCAGACAAACAACAGCACAGAAGATATGCAGCTGTTACAGCACACAGGAGACGTTTCAGTTCAGCAACCTCATGGTTAAGCCACTAAATCCTTCACACTAAGACCTTTAACACAACACCCTGTTATATTTCAGTAAACTTTGTTTATTTCGACTGTTGTAAGATCAGGTATGAATTCTTAGTTTTTGACGCACAAGAATCTAAACAATTTTCTCAATTTGTGTGTTATTATTAACCCACAAACTACACAAAATAAAATTGCAAATAAAATTCATAAAATTCCCATGTATTGCGAAATGTTTCACCCTCGCATGAGGTGGTATTTCAGGTGATTCAAAAAAGCCATATTTCACAAAACTGCAATAAAAAAACGTTTCACTTTTATAGGTCACGTGATGATATGGCTATGCACTTGTCTGTAGGAACTGGCTCCCTGCTGCATGATGCAGCACGTGCTACAAGAGGTTTTATTGCAAGTTGAATGGATCATCTGGAAGTTTTAAATCCACAATTCCTCTGTGAAACCGTGGACTATCACCTCCAAGAAATCACTTATACGTGGCTGCTCCCATGTATAAGGGGCTTGCCTTTCCATTATCGCTCACATACCATGGCTAAATCGCCTTTGATTGGAAATAATGACGGCTATTGTGGTGTCTGCAATAGAAATTAACCTGCTAATGTTTTGAACATCCATTGCCATGCTTTTTGGAATGTTATAGCAAGGGAAGAAATATCTCATAACATCACTCAATGGAAACAGACATTTTGCAGTTGTGTTTTATCGACATTTCATAAATACCACTTCATTTTTGCACAAATCTGTAATGGAAACCCACCTAGTGATGCCAAGGAGCCACAGAACAGGTTTAGCTGACTTCACAGCTTGGACAAAAACACAGTTTAGTTCCAGTGCAGCTGTTGAATGCATCTGTTGCTTTAGTGGGAGAGGCTTGCTGTCCTAAGACAACTTACACGGGTCAGAGGAGGCAGTTGAAATTTCACTCATGATTAATAAAAAAAAGAAATACATCTCTAAAATCTGAAAAAATTACTGCTTGTGTTAACAGAAACACACACCCTCTTTATGCTCCAACAGTTGTCAAGGTTTTAAATTCCTCATATACTTCCTGTCTCTCTTAAGCCAGTGTGTGGACTGTATTATCATGGCTGTGACAGAATCTCACACCACGACCATAAATGACTCTTCTGGGTCCGAGTCTTGATCGCAGAGTTGCTCTCAAGTCATGAGCAGCACATCGCCAACAATCAATTCGCGATAGCTTTGACTCTCATAAAGTGCAACAAACTCCATCCTTGTATTAAAGGATTAAAGTTTTGCAGAGTACGCAGAATCAGAGGGAATAAACACATTTTTAAATAAATATTGTAGATCGGACAGAAAACTGGTTTAACAGGCTGTTCTTGGTTTTGGTTTTTGGTATCACTTGGACACTTTTCAGCATGAAATACAGCACTGGTCTGTGTTTGGACCTGCTGAGATAAAACAGAGCTGAAATTTGCCTTTCCTTTCACTCCCCTAAGTGAACACCATACTCCTGTTAGGTTGACTAAAGACACCATGTCCAGGGCTTTGTAAGGTCTGTTTGGTTTCCCCACATCTTGTTTTCTTGTGGCTCCTCAGCACTCTAAGTCCTTTTCAGGGAGTTTATGAGGGCCCGCCTTGTGGAGAGAAAGCCTTGGCTGTGTTTGCTTTGGGAATAGTCTCCTGACAGGGTGCTAAAGGAGCATGTCAGAGCACGGGTCCCAAAGTGTTTGGGTAAAGAGAGCCGCTACCTCTTGCCACTGAGGAATCCGCCCTTCTTCGGTAATCTGTCACACCTCCTTCCAAATAAAATGGCTCAGAGATTTTCACACAAGTCTGTCAGGGTTAATATTTGCCCCTGCCCTCTGGTCAAGATGGAGAGAGAGAGAGAAAGAGAGAGAGGCAGACAGAGGGAGGGAAAAAGTGGGCGAGTTTTTGAAGCAGGGAGTCATCTGCGTGTCTTTACAGACGGGCCTGACAAGGTGATAAAATGCTGACAGACTACACATATTATCACATTTTCTCTAGTTGATTATGGGCAATATATAATTTATTAACATGATCCAATTTTGTTTACAGAATGAATATTATTACAACCCTTTAAAATCGAACCTCACATGGACAGCTTGTTGTTTGCATAATTGTTTTTAAATCAATCTGAAATAAGGACATTTACTGCACTTAAGTACCAATTTAGATCCTTGTATTTAACTTGAGTCTATTCTTTTCATGCCACTTTATGCTTCTACCCCACTACATATCAGAGGGAAATATTGTACTTTTTTACCTTACTGCATTTATCTGACAGCTTTAGTTACCATTAACTTTACAAGTTAAGATTTAGCATAAAAAACATACAAAGAGTTTATAAAATATATTAAACTACCCAAAAAATTATAGTACATTGAAAAAGAATTAGTCAATTAATCAATTTGCTGTTTGACTGAGAATTACTTGGAAACTACTTTTGATCAAACTGAAGTCATTTTCTAATTAATTTGATATTTAAAATATATATATTTCTCTACAATACAGTGCAATACAATACTTTTAATACTTTAAGTGCATGTTACAGATACTAATAACTTTTATTTAAGTAATACTTTCAATGCAGGAGTTTTAATTGTACCAGAGTATTTTTACAGTTTGTATTAGTACTTTTATTTAAGTAAAGGATGTGAATACTTCCATCAGCACTGCATAATAGCTAGAGCCTTTATTCTTTTTTCTGCAGAAAACCAAGCTTCTGTCTTCCCCCTCATCACGTCATGATCTTACCTCACCTTAACTTACATGCCATGCAAATGTGGTATTCAGCTTAAATTACACCAAGGAAATTAAACTACACCAAATTTTACCCAAAAATGCCCTTTAATGGCTGCAGGAGAACGTAGTTTGCATGATCCTGTATTTATGGATCTAAAATAAAAACTATAACAGCTAGAACATTCATTCTGTTTGCAGCAGAAAGCTAAGGCTTCTATCTTCTGCGTTGTTACATTTTGCACTCATAATTATGTCATTGCACTGTTACATTAGGTGCAAAACCACACAGGGACGTGCAGTGGCGAAAGAAGAATAGTTGATGAACACCTTTGCACGATACTCATAAAAATGAGCAAAACTCAAATTCTAAATAACATATATAGTGCAAATATCTTAAGGAATGTTACAAAATATTCTGTTGATGTTTTTGTATTTTTGAAATCTATTGAATAAATGTTTTATTTTGTTTTGGTAAAATCTGATGAAAAAAAAAAACCTCTGTGTTTTTGACAGAATTTCAATAATTTTATCAATTGTTATGATTGATTTCCTTTTAAATTAGGTCTAAAGGATCTAATGCATTTGAACCACTTGAAGAAATGACATCCCAGTGAGCAAAAATGCCAACACAGACACTATAGCAGGGTTCAAAGGGTTAATGTAACAGTTTGTAATTTGGAGAAAAATGCTTGCCAAGATATCAATGAGAAGATTAATGTGACTTACATGTCTGAAACTAGAGACAACCAATCATTTGCTTAGCTGATCACAGAGCTTTAAAGGAGGGCTAAACAGCTAGCCTTGCTCTCCCCACAGGTAACAAAATAGCACCTCTAAAACTCAATGATTAACACATTGCGAAAAATCTGTTCAATAGTAAACACGACATGTTGTGTCTTGGCTGAGAGCTGTGACTCTCCACTGGTTGCATGCCAATTAGTGATCTTTAGAGATGCAGGTACGCAGATTTTGTTACCTTTGGGCAGACCCAGGCTTGCTGTTTGTCCCTGATTTCAGCCTCTTTGCTTAGCTAAGTTAACAACTTCCTGGGTTCATATTTAACAGACATATATGGTATCAGTTTTCTCATCATCTGTCTGCAAGAGAGCCACTCAACCATTTCCCAGAATTTAAAACTATTAATTTAAAGGTTCCAGCTAAATCATTGGCAGCCTATTATTCTTTTCAAGTGAATATCTTTTTCATAAAGATGAGCATAAAATTCTCGTCTATCAGTTCCTGTGTCTGTCACAGCCCGTCAAACACGTGTGGTGGTGGGTGAATTGGGGGAGTCGCTGCAGGAGAGTACGGGAGGAAGGAGCAAGTGGGGCGGAGGGGAGGAGGCAAGGGGATTTAGCGTGGCCTGTCGGAGGGCTAATTCCTGTGCTGGCGTTGGAGCTCCTCAGCTCCGCCGTGGCTCAGATATTCAGATTTGGGCTGGGCTGCCATGTGGGCTCGAAGATACTCCGCAGCCGGCTCCTCCCCCGCTCTATTCAGGGCCCGCGAGGAGCCTTGGGATGGCGTTAAAAAAGGAGATTAAGTTTCCTCCAGAGAGCAAAGCTCCTTAAGGGGGTATCTGTGTGCCTCTCAGCCGCCTGGTCAGTGAGGGATGCGTGAGGGGGGCCTCGCCATGAACTCCGCTGAGACAGTGGGAGGGGATGGGTGACACATAGGAGGTGGGGGCGCGAAACGCAGGGAGGCTGACCCGACTCCCACCCCATGACTGGCTCCACCCTGACCCTGGTTACCGGCTCAAATGTTGATATCAAATCAGATTCACTGCTTTGAGTACGAGCAGAAAGAATCCCCTGATAAATGACGGAAACGGATGGTATCACCTTAGACAGTTTTGCTTTTGTTTGTCTGTGTTATACAATCATATGATGTCATTTTAGAGTATATCTCCAGGAGTTTTGTGAGCATGACCATGCATATGTGCCTCTGAGTGTGTGAGGGAGGTCCAGTGTGTCTGTATACGAGGACAAGTCTCATTCACAAAGCTTAAAAGTGGTCTGTAAATGTAGCAGATGGCTGTTTAACATGTGCGAAGAAGTGGGAAGAAGTAATGCTCAAACACACGTCTCTGTGTGTGGTAATATAAACACATAAACGCAGACTAAAAAAAATGAACACATATATATCAGAAACTGTCTTTTGTGGTGAATTTGATTTCTGAAGAAATGGTCTGCATAGCGCCAATCAGTGGTTTGGATTAGATCACCCAGGTGTCTATTACACTTTTGATATTAGATGATTAAGTGGCCATTCAAAAGACAGACTTATATGTATTGTACATTCGGCCCTATGAAGTGTAGTTAAAATCTACCCTTCAAAAGGCTTTGATTCATTCCTTTGAGTCCAAAAAGCGCCAAAGCAGGAAGGAAAAACCCTTACACATTCCTTTATTTGATTAGCAATACTGATGACGGGGTTGAATGAGAGGGGGGAGAAAAAAATCTAATGACTTCTTTAGCTTTGTAGCGGGGCTGAAAAAGCCTTATCTGCTCTATTCAGCAGTGGTCTCTCCTGGGAAGCGAGGATCACTGTGCTGAGGGACTGTCAGGTCCTGCCAATAGCCGTAATGGGCCCTAATTCCACATTAATGCAGTCTAAATGAAGTGTCACAGGAAGATTGATCTGTTGAGGGCGTTGCCTTGATGAAGGTTGTTCTAGTGAGTGGGCGCCTCAATGGACACCTGGTCACCCTCTGCAACGCCCCGGGGGCCTCATTTGAAGCCTGCAGAGCAACCTGTCACACTGCACATGCACATGTCTAAGTGCACATCCAAAAAAGTCTTAAATATATTTCAAAAAGTCAAAATGAGTGTAATTTTCTCTGATTCCTGTGAATAAATGCGAGCTGCATGGAGCCGTCTCGTCTCTAATGTTTTGAAGATTGTCTAATATTTGCTAGGCTCCTTTTGATGAAGGTACATTTTTCGTCATGTTCTGTTGTCTGACAGGTGCATAGGCCGGATAATGCTGCCAGTGGGAGACTTTGCAGGGAGCTTAAATACAACCAGTCCTCCTACTGTACATATCTAAAACCCCATTTTACTCCTTTCCATTAGTAATTCTTGTCCACAGAAATGGATTTTTACTCACTGTCAAGTTAAAACTGCTACTTTCCCTGTATGTAGAGTATTAGGCTAATCGCACAGTAATTCTAGTTTCTGTATGCTTGTCAAAAATATATATATATAGCCGGGCAGCCATTTTTGACAAGATCGTTCAAGTTAAGATCCAAGTCAGGCCAAATGATGGAGCAAGTTTTAGTCTCATCTTATTTGCAGATTTTGTCATTTTGCCAATGTGAAAATATGGCATATTAATTTCTAACATAATTTATATTGGAGAATTGAGCAAGGGTGTAGTGCTACCGGAGCACACAGAAATTATGTTCTGAGTGAGAAAATAAAATATTTGCAGTTTACATAAGCACTTTAACATCCAATCATTGCATAAGTCATACAAGAGATAAAAAAAAAATGAAATGGTCAGAGTTTTCATATTGACATTTAAGGTGTTGACTTACACATTGTATAACATACAAGAACATGTTCTACCTTAAAAGCTGCCGATGGCTTTTTAGTGGCACAGGGAATGGAATTATTTTTCTCAGCTAGTTAGCTCTTAGTGAAGATTAAAAGGCAACAAAACATCATTTAATTTAGTTGACTAAGGTGTGCTAACTTGTCATCGTATAACAGTGGTTACATAACTGTCATAATGGGCCACAACATGACCACAGGTACACTGTGTTTACTTACACAAAAAGCACTACACCCCTGCTATTGAGTAAAAACGAGTGAAGTTATGGCGATATATTAAGTAGGTTTGGAAGGTGTATTCTACAAAAGTGTTATCACGGTGTGTAAAATATCACAAGCTTATAACTTAAAACAAAGTAACATTTTCTATTATTTTACTTGAGTGCATTTATTTTTACATTAACTTAAATTTGCATAATGTTGTATAAAGATTTTGTCTTTTTCTGTTAAGGTTTTACAGCTCTGTTTCCTAGAAAGTCTGTTTATATACAACTGATTTAAAAAAAATGTGTGGGAAATGTAACGCCGAGCAATTTACATTTTCTATTAACATAACCTAATGAAGAAGGTATTGTGAATTCACATATCTGGCAAGTTGCAACAGCTTAATATATCAGCAAAATGTTCACTGACAATGTAATTCAACTGTTTTCAAACAAAATAGGCAATCTTGCAATACAGTATTCAGCCGTAGTGACTACCGCACTCATTTTTTATTATCTTTTTTAATAATAATATAACATTTAACAACAATAATAACTGCATTACTGACCTTAACTTAACCAAACCTAAGACAAGAGTCTTTGTTATTACATGTTGTATGAAAATGTAACCAAAATTACGATCTTTCCCTGACCGTAACCAAAGTTTTCTTTTTTCTTCTTAAACCCAAGACATGAGTCTGGACCCAAATCTGGGATTCTGGTGTCAGGGTACTGCACTTTGTACGCCTGTCATTCCCCTTACAAAGCCCACATGGAAACGTTGTGTTTATAACCTGAAAGAAACATCTTCAGATTATCTCTGAACATAATCTTGGCGGCAATTACATTGCCACAAAAACTGAATAATAAAGCAGTTTAGTAACATATAACTGGAAGTTCTAGGATACAGGGTCAGGTTTTAGGGTGTGTTATTTTGGGGAGGGGATCAAAGGTTGTTTGAGCTGAATTAGTGATTTGGGGATGTATAAATTGAACAAACTTGATAAAAATCACTTTTTGTTTAAAAACAAACAAAAAGTGCATTGGTGCGCAAAAAAAGCCAAAATTAGCCACACTCTGGTGGTGTGAGAGTGCAAATTACATTTCACAAAATTTATTTCACTTAATTTATTTTTTGTCACGTGTGGGAGATTCAAT
Organism: Plectropomus leopardus; assembly: GCF_008729295.1. Taxonomy (NCBI): domain Eukaryota; kingdom Metazoa; phylum Chordata; class Actinopteri; order Perciformes; family Serranidae; genus Plectropomus; species Plectropomus leopardus. The sequence goes on from NC_056465.1 coordinate 25,809,474, forward strand.
TTTTCTCTTGACTCTAATGATTTAAAGTGTGACTCTAAATAAGGCCTGTGGTCCCTTCAAGGTTTCATTTGATGTTTAAATCACATTCATGCAATCGTGACATTTAGCCATGAGGCTCACAGCGCCGGACACACTTCCTTCACATCAAACGGCCTTCCACACTTAATTGGAACTCCATAAATGATATTTCATTTAGTTATGGTCGCGGAGGGGCGTCGCAATGACTGTGGCAGCTGCCAACTGCACATGAGCAAACATATGCATACTTTATGTGTGCGCCCTCGACATTAGAAGCAGCGGGGCCCTGGATGAGCCTCCCAGGTGACCCAGAAGACTGCAGCAAGTGTGTCAATGTCAGTTTGATTAACTCTAATACCGGGGCTTTTGGCACATGTGGTCAGGTTAATGAAACTCAGTGAGAAGGCACTTTTTCCTGGTTCCCTCCCCGCCAGGAAGCTGCGGGTGATGGGATGAGGTTCAGCGACTCGCTCCCTCTCTCCCTCAGCGGCCCCCCTCTCCACCAACGGGACAGTCTGATACCCTCTTTAGGCTCCGAAGCTGTTGAGATGTATTACTCGTCTACCTCCACATCCCTCCTTTTCTATCACAACCCAGTCAATTTATATTCTAGTGATGAGATAATCAGTTTGTTTTTGTTTGTGAATGAAAAGTACAAATTTAAAGTTTAGGATAAGCTCTTCCTATAAGGATTTAATGACATTTCCTGCAATCTTCTCATTACGTGACTGTACCTCCGAATGGGGTTTGAATCCTGGAAACTTCCATCAATAGAAATCCAACCAATAAAAAGCTTTCTTTCAACAGAATTTATTTAAGGTTTTTCCAAGGATTGCCAAGGTTATCATGACACCAGCTCTTCAAAACCCCAAAGTGTTTCTCCTTGCTCTCTCTTTCTTCGCTGACACAGAAGTAGGGCACACCGGAGAATGAGCAGCACAATTGGGCGGCATCCTGTCGCTTTAAGAGGGGGACCCATCTAATCTCTCCCTATCCACTCAGGCCCTGGATTTATAAATTTCCTGCAATCTCGATTTTCAAAGCCGTCTTGATTTTGAGTGTGTGTGTGTGTGTGTGTGTGTGTGTGTGTGTGTGTGTGTCTGCTTGTGAGAGAGGAAGTGTAGGACTGGCAAGAGGTACTATTGGGGGGTTGTGGTTTGTTTGTGCTGTCCTTTAGAAAAAGAGCTTACGAGTTCAGCAGAAGAAACGCGGGGAGCTAATGTGAAGATTTAGGACTTTCTCCGAGGCTTGGCCTCGTCTAAGCTCTGTTTGCTTGAGCCGTTTGTGGGGTCCTGCTCACACTAAACCCAGATTAATATTCCCCCCATATCCAACCAGCCCAGACACCGGCTCCCGGCCTCGCTGTCCTCCACCCCCCCCTCTCTCTTCCCTGCCTTTTCTGGCCGTGATCGTCTCCCTTCCCTAATCCAAGTCCGCTGCCTCTCATCTCGCTCTTTATCTCGTCTAAGTAAGCACCTTTCTCATGGCTTCTTTCCATGAGGGGGAAGCAGCAGGAGGAGCGTAAATATGTTTTCCCCAAGCCCTCCTCATTGCTCACTGACCTCTGTGAGGTGTTATTATCAGAGTGACTGCTAAGCTCCGAGATTGCTTTTAGCCAGGTTCACCAGGGGAGAGTAAGGCTGGCTTTAAATGGTTCTGTATTGGTTTACATGCCACCCAATGAACACATAAAGGATGGGCACTTATTGTATTAGGCAAACACTTCAACCATTAACAAACTAATACGCTCCAATAAACAGAGACAGACTTTCTGTTTACCACCTGAAAAGATGTAAATGCTTAAGAAATGTATTTGTCTTGTCATTAATTTGGACTTTTGTTTGGAGCAAGAAGCAACCTCTGGGGATGAAACAGGAAGCCAATGCAGAATTGCCAAAAACTGCAGTTCTGTGAACGGCCACTTGACTTCTGTTCCCCACAAAAAACAAGATGACAAACTCAAGGCTTTAAAACAGCAATCCACAAACCAAACGTTCCTACATCTATAATCTTATACAGTCTGCAGTTTGGATCCAATTAATATCTTTGCATAGGCCTAAGTCACATGTACCAACCAGGAAGAGACTAAAGTGACTACAAAGGGATAGAAAGCGACCAAAAAAAGACACAAAATTACTTCAAAGAGACACAAAATGACTACAAAGAGACACAAAATTACCCCAAAGAGGCACAAAATGACTACAAAGAGACACAAAACTACAACAGAAAAAGAGGCAAAATCACCACAAACTCTGTGTCTCACTCCTGTGTAGGAGAGGTTGTGCCCAGGGATCTATTGTCTCATAATCTGCCAATGTACTGTTTTGACATTCCTGTTATTTTGTCTGCACAGTACATCTGTCACCCATCCACCTCTTTAATGACCAAACAAAAAGGCATTTAAAAATGGGTAAGGATTGGTTTTTAACAACATATTTTTTAACTTAAAAACACTATATTATTTCATATTGATTAACTGTGACGACCGCAGAATTAGTACTACTCAGAAATGCATCACAAAACAGCAGGCCAATAGCAAAAGTAAGACCATTACTGCTTCCTTCTGCACTTCCCTGCTGCTGGTTTCCCAGACTCGCTCACAAGATTGTCACCAAAAGCCTCTTCTTCACTCTTTTTTTGTTGTTTTTCCTCCCTTTCTTGTTCCCTTTCTCCCATCTGGATCAAGGCTGAGAGAAGAATAACAAATGCATTTTGAGCCGAGAGAAAAGGGGGATGAATTTGGCGTGCTAAACAGGCAGGCTAAACCCATTACCTAAGTGTTCTTTATCTTCCCATATGCTTTTGTTGTTTAATCAGCTTTGTATCTCTCCAAATCCTGGATTGAGATAACAAACAAATGGATGAGCTCAACGTGCAGAGTAAGAAAGCCTTTTTGCTGGCACCTTAAATGCCAAAAGACTATCCCGGTGCTGCACAGGCAGTGGTCAGAGCAGGAAACACAAGTGGGTCAGATTCTCTGATGTTTGGACCCGGCCAGCATCCAGCTCTCCCTAAAATTACCTCCTCTGCCTCCTCCCTGTTGTAAGGGAATGGACCCAAAGAGAGAGGGAGCGAGAGGGGAAGGGGGAGTAAAGCTGGAGCTCACAGATTTGCAATCTTCAGCCACGATTTCTCTCTGCTTCTTCTACATAAGAAAAGGAGGATTCTAGATTATCTCTGGCACTCAAAGCCAGAGAGTTGAAGACTCACTGAATACAGACTTTACTGCCAATGTGGTTGTACAATAGCCACAATCGTTATCAGATTTGCTTTTTGGGTTTCTAAAAATATAGTTTGTGTCTGCTATAAACTGACCACAAAAACCTAAAGATGACAGTAAACTAAAGGGAAAATCAAATTGCCAAAATGTTTAACTCTTAAGTGGTTTCTGTATCCTGGGAGATACAGTCATGTGACAGGCTGTGGTCACTCACAGATATGTTTGTGTTTTCAAGCCTGTTCTCTATAGATAATCAATAATATAAATGTGTGAAACATTGATTGCTTTTTTTGTCATTATTGTTTTTTTCTACCTGATGGTTAATCAGATTTAAAGGTTGTTACTCAAATTTGTTCCAGGATCTTTATCCATCACGTCTCTTTGTCCTTTTGCTGGAATAATATTTAATTCTACTGTTTTCGAATCAGAGACACACTTGATTTCAGAATTTGACTTTGTTTCATTATTATTAGGGTAAATGAGTAATATGTTGCACTGTATCCACTTTTCATAATGTCTGTTGTGACTTTTAGCATTTGTTGTATGATGTTCTTGTTTGGTTAAATGTTTGTATTTAATTTTAATTCATTTAGAAAGGAGGGAATTTTGTAACATTGACATTGATTTGGGATGAATACATCTTGCTATTACATGTTTTTCTGTTACATGTTTTTTGTTAGTGTTTTGGGATATTATTATTCATTAGTTTCATGATTATTGGGAGAGTTGGGTGACATGGATGTGGGCGGTGACATTCAGAATCTATATGAGTATCTGCCACTCACCTGTGTCAGGTTAATAGGTGAGAGGGGAAAGGGTCGCTGAATTTTTTGATTTTGTTTTTTTGTTTTTTTCCGCACCTTTCCTTTGATCGCTCATTATTTTGACTCTAAGTATGTGCACGTTATAATAAGTCGATTCCTTTTTATTAATAAATTTTTTTCATTTTTCAGATCTCAGCGAATCCTTTGTTGGCGTGTCACACAATAGACCAAGTCCAGCCTCTCAGTGACTCTTTAGTTTGTTCCTGTAGTGGCTACATATGTATTCATGTATTTATGTGTATTTATGTAAATCCACTGGCGTCTTGGGCTACAAGATAAATTTCAGAGTTATTTCTGACAAAAGTGAAGTGAAATCTTTTATTTCTGTTTTAACATTTACCTTTTCAATCTTTTTGAACTATACACACAAAAAGTTTGCAAAACTGTTTCTATCTGGGACAAGTTCAACTTCATCGTAAGAATCGAGTCATCTTCCGGATTCAACATGCTGTTGAAAACAATTCAGCAACTTTCAAAGGCAGCATCAAACATACTGCGTAACTTGTCAATGTGTTAAGAGCTCAGAAGTTCCTCTGAGTGACACCTAAACTCATCTCTGGCAGAAAAAAAAGCAAATGCGCACAAACACAATTCTGTTCAGACCAGAGAAAGTGATGATAAGAGCGGGTGCAGGCGACCTCAATGTGCATCTCACAGTTGAATTCCCCCAGGGTAGAGGGGCTCATCGCCCCTTCGTGTTTCCCCCATCAACTACACACCCCCGAAATACGCACGCTGACACACACATACATACAGTCTGAGGATGCTGGGGGAAAATAGCCCTCATTTATTATTGCCACACTCCCTCGTCTCGTCCCTTCGGTTCAGCGGGTGCGCCGCCAAAGCACGTCTTCCACCGCCAATGTCACACAATTACCTCTTAACTGCTCAAACAAATAGAGCGACCCAGAGAGTGACATCAAATCAAAACTGTCACAGGTGATTGAGTCTAGTCATCAAGGCAGCCCGCCCGCTACCTGTCAGGAGAGTGAGGGAATGAAAGGAAGAGGGAGAGAAGAGGGAGAATGTGATAGCAGCTTTATAATAGACCCCTAATAATGTATAAACACCCCCTCTCTCTTTGCTCCACTCATATTAAAGTTGGGCACAGAGTGCACGGTGCCCTCCTTTTTCAGTCGCTCCGCTCCCTCTCGGGACTCAAGATGGAGAGAAATGGCTGTGAATGGAGTAATGATAGGGAAAATGATAGAGGGGAGATTGAAATTTCCATCCTCTCTGAACCATGCCGGCTCTGCTCCTGAAAAGACATTGGCTGCTAATGGGGTTAGATCACACGCATGAGAGTTTGAGGCCTGAGTGATGTTAGCTGTTGATTCTCCAGACACAAAAAAAACAACACTTTGAGGAGGAAAACTCCCGCAAGGTTTGGGGATAGAGTGATAGTCCCAAGACGCCAGATTCAGGTTTCACTCTGCACAGGAAGTCACAGATGTATCCAGACAACCACTGATGGTTCGTGCGCAGCTCAGGATGCAGATAGGCAAGAGGTGCATCAGCACACACACACACACACAAAAACAAATAAAGAGCGTGAGCAAAGGGTTGAGCAAGAGCAAGCCAAGGGGACATTAGGGACATGATGATGTTGTCAGTGTCTGATGTAAATTGGAGAATGACACAGTCAACAGACACGGCTGGCTGCTCGCCGCAGTAACACGCCGGGCCGTGACACTGACAAATGGAATATTTCAAAGGACTTAATCAGAGGAAATGGGGTTTGGTCTGCAGGTGACACGAGTCCCGCTCCAGCGCTCACAAAAAGAAAACTGATTGCCTGCCTTGAAACCCCCACCATCTCTCTATTTCTCTGTGTGTCTGTCTGTCTCTCGCTGCCTATCTGACTCTCACTGTTTCCCGTCCTCACTCGCCTCAGTCACTACAACGCAAGTGGGGGGTTTAGCACAAGCATGTCGTTCAATTAGATTCAATCAGAGATAGTCTGTGAAAGCCGTGCCAATAATGCCAATGCAGAGCTACAATATACAGTCGACTGTAAAGTTCTGCAGAGCTACAGCTCTGTATATTTACTCCTACAGACTGTATGAGCGGCTGTGTTAAAGCAAAAGTCAAAGACACAGAGGTGCTTTAAGCTAGATGCCTATGGCACCAGCCTCCCAATGGCAACAATATCGACGTTTAGCAGGTATATTGTTTGCCATGTTTAAAATCTTGGTTTCTGTAATTAGCAATAGATGCAAAGAACAGCTGAGAATAACAGTAATATTGTTAGTAACACAGTTTTTTTGTTAAAAAGTAAGTAAGTGAAGTATTCTATCCAACAACTGAAGCAATAGTTTGACTCAGTGATGTGCCGTGACAAAGTAATAATACTATGTTCAGTATTTTTGGAGGGTATCTGAGTTTTTATATTTTTGTCAACTTTTACTCCACTACGTTTCCTAAATCAAATGTTTATTTTACTCCACTGTATTTCCCCAAAGTATCCTAGTTGCTTACTACAGAAAAAGGGAAGGAAGGGAGAAGTGGGGAGAGATGGACGCACTCCTTTCCTTGTCGGGATTTAAATAATTTGGTCCAAAAACATTTGGAAACATCTAGAAGAGCCGAATGATTTAATCATGTTTATCCCTATTCAGATTAGCAGTGCTAAACCAGAGGTAAACCCTGGTGCGCTTGCTCTATGGGCCTCACAGTGCAGAAGATTTGGAGCATTACATACAGCAGAAATAAAGCTTTTCTGGCTTCATGCACCTCTGAGAAACTTTCACAGGTTCCATAAACGGGTGCCCACCTCCAACAATATATCCGGTTCTCTTTATACATCCAAGGGATTATTTCCCTGAGGAACGTGAAAATCTGTCCCAAGTTTCATGACAACCCCTCCATTGGCTGTCAATGAATTTCACTTCAAAAATTTCACTCCAAAAATGTCATCCTAATGGTGACCCTTGAAGAAAAGACAGGGATAATCAAAGACAATGTGCTTCATCCTCTTAGAACCATGAATGTTTGTACACAATTCAATGATTCATCCAAGGTTGTTAAGATATTTCAGTTTGTCCGGGGTGCCCAGTAGCTCACCTGGCAGAGCGGGTACCCCATGTACAAGGGCTGTGTCCTTATCACAGCGGCCATGGATCAGACTCCAGTCTCTGACCCTTTGCTGCATGTCATTCCCTCTCTTTCCCTCTTTCATGATTACCTGTCCTATCTAATAAAGGCAAATGCCAAAACAAATCATCTTCAAAGATAAAGATTAAAAGATATTTCAGTCTGGAGTAAAGACATCTATCCCTTGATTCTCCATCATAGAAAAATGACTATAGAAGTATAAAAAGTCAACACAAAGCCACATATATTGCTGTATGCGGACATACACCATACAGCAACGTACCAACATGGTCATAAAGCATGCACAATAACATTGTGTCCGTACACACTTTGCTCGGCTCAGTGCGCTGCAGGTCACCACACAGAGGTAGATCAACAATGATAGATCTCCCTGCTTTTAACCCCAGGAGATGTGGGGGCATCCTGCGCAGTGTAGGGAAAGGACAGCAGGGAGGGGAAACAACATTTGCAACAATGGATGAGGAGGTGAAAAGAACACCTCTAAGAAGCAAGTTAAGTTTATATAACTTTCTGCAGGCTACTTCATTTTCTAAATAAAACAAGAACAGAGTTAGTCCTAAAGATTTCAGAGTTCTGGGACACATATGAAACAAAACTCTCCTGCTGGTAATTAGCCTTGTTAAAAACTACCACCCAGAAAGTAGCAGCAAAACCCCCAAAAACGGAAATCCATCTCCTAACTCCTTTGTTTCCAGGAGCGGGCATAGCAGTGCCACCAGAAGCTGCATGCGTCTATGAGATTGGTGATTTGGTGCCTCAAGTCCAGTAGCCCCACACCGGGTATGAATCATGGCAAAGGGCCGTTGCCCTGTCACAGCGGCTACAGATCAATGATAATTACCACCTTGACATGAGTACGCTTATTACTGAACAGGATCAGGGACAGGGGCCCGAGCTGTGGTGGCCGTAGGGCCCAATCGATACTCCAGGAATAATGGCTCTCTGGGGCCCTAGATTGGACTTTGCCACTAAACAAGCCATTACAGCTGCACGCATGACAGCTTAGGTCTAGATATGCGTCCTAACTCTCCTTCTCCTGGAGGCCTCTCTCTTAGAGCCCGCCTCACTATGGCTCCCACATGCCTCAGTACTCAATCTTGTCATGGACTGTTATGGGCAGGCGAGACACATGCCTCTGGCTTTGAGACGTGTTAACCAGAAGTGAGTGATTGGGGGAAGCATGCTGCTACAACACAATGTGCTCCTGTGCAACACGCCGGTGAAAGGGGCCTTGCAATGTGACCTGATGATTGCCACTGAGTATAGAGATCAAACACAGCTGTAGCGGTGTGTGTACACACGGACGTACACACAAACAAAACACACACAAAAGCAAGCACATCAATGCGTCTAAGCGATGCTGATCCGTCTATGGCAGCCCTCATCTTCTTTTCTCTTTGATTTTTTACCATTTCCCTCCTCCAGATCCCTTGTTTTTTTCCCTCTCCTTTTTTAATCCGGTCATACCTGTAATCGGGCTCTGCGACAGGAAACTTCAGAGAATCAATTAGTCCTCGCCTCATCCGGGAGCCAAGACGATTCCTCTCGACTTGAGCCGCAAACTCCTTCTATCAGGAGTCATTCTGCCTGCCTAACACCCAGACTCCTCTCTCCTGAGCCCGGATAGGTTTGACTCTAAGCCTCTAAAACGTTGACAACCCAAAGCGCCTTTCTCTCGGCAAGCCCTAACCGCCTGCCTCACCCCGGCCCCTTCTCCTCTTTCTAGCAGTCGTTGCTGCTAAATAAAGAAGGATTTGTTTTTCCTCCACGACAGAACTGTGATAATGATGCCGCGTTACGGTGGTTTCATCCACAATTTAATAAACAGTCCCTTTTAAAAGAACTCAAACTACATCTTACGCTAAAGCTCGATAAAAGTGGATACGAGAGAAGCTGGTGACTCTGGGCCTCTCTTTGTGCCGCTGCTGAAGAGGCAGCATTGTGGACTGTGGTGTTTTTAAAATGCCGCCACATGGCACAAAAGGAAACCTGGGACTCTTCTGCTGGCTACAGCAGGCCCTCGAGTGGAGTCTGGAACAAACAGAACATTGAGGGGTCAGATTTAATCCCCCCGCCCCTGCCTTTTGTATTCAGATTAAAGACTAAGGAGGATTTGCAGGAGCCTGGAGTCTCTTGTTAAAAGACTGTGTTCTCCACTTAACCTGCAATTTACCTGTCACTTAAGCCCGCTGCAGCGATCATCCACACCTCTGGCAGTGAAAGGGGCTGTTATTTTTTCACAACTCCGAAGAAAAGCTTTATGTTCACTTGAGCATAATGAATTCCCCGACAGATGCTGATTAAAGCGGCAGCGGTTTGTGAAAGATACTTAACACTTTGGAAATAAACAGATTGCCGCCACCACACACACACACACACACACACTTCTAATAAACTAGAAATCACTGCTTTACAAGTTGGCTGTTCTGATGACTTCGGCGTGTATTCTCCAGAGTGCTGTGAAAGAGATGCCTTCAGGTCACAGAGCTGAAACATATTGTGAAGCTTCTTGACTTGATTTGTATTGCAAACCCTCCTCATCTGCTATACTGCAAAATCCTGACCTTCTTTTTCCCTCCATAACCCTCTCACAGAGGCCCAGCCTGATTCATCTTCCCCCAAACCAAGTCAGGGGGAATAAATGAAACTGCCGCCATCATTCTACCCCACCTCATACATTTCATCCTCTCCTGTGAGTTGTCTTGCCCTGCGCTGGATGGTCATAACGCCCCTCTAAATCTTCCTCCTGAACAGAATTCGCCAGGTCCACAGCGGCTGTAAAGTGCACCATTCGTTTTCACAGCACAGCCAAAAGGAGTTATGGGAGTGATGTTGAGACATTATCAGTCACTCATGGGCTGCCAAAGCTCTGTGAGCTGCCCCTTTAAAAAAAAAAAAAAAAAAAAAAAAAAAAAAAGCATGTGCAGATGCCCACCAAACAACCGCACGGCTCTTGATGGAGCTTTACACAAGTCTTTGATACGTCCCTTAATCTCCACTAAACTATCCCACTGGTTTTAACACCCTTACGCATTAGCCTATGTCTTATAACTTAAGAGTTTATCATTGCGCGCTAAATTTAGACGCCCTTTCTTAAGACTCAGCTTGGGAGCTGTGTGCATACAGCGTGCAAAATTATAAACCTTCCCGAAACGCTCATTGTTTTAGGAATCAGTACCTTCTGCAATTGAGCCATAACAGATTAAAACAGTTTGGAGGAACTATCATGTGGATGGAGGAGATAGTTTTTCACTTTGTTTGTTTGGAGGTTGAAATCTAAAGAGAGCAAACTCTTTCAGAAAGCCTGAAGCGAAAGCGCCAAAAACAGAAGTCTGCTGAAACCCTCCATTTGATTCCTTTGTGTTAAAGAAGATCACTGTCTGGTGTGTTTTATTTTTAGAACATTCCCCGTCCTCTTCCTACTTTTCTCTCCTTCTCCTCGTCCCTTTCTCAAACAAGTCTGCTCTCTCTGGTGCCCGTGAGAGTTGCCGTCTTTATTCTGGAGGAACCCACCTGTCTGCCTGCACATCAAACCCATCCCTGGTGGGCTTCTGTGTTAAATTCCAAAGTTAAAACCCATTACTGAGCTATCAGCCCACTCATAATGCTGTCTAACGACCTCATTTCCCTAAGTGTTAGCCCTGTCAGTCACCAGAGGGCCTGTCAGCTCGGCCGCCCATGTCCGAGGGTCCCGGCTGCTCTGAGGCATCACCGCCACCGCCGCCGCCGCCGCACACCTCGTCTCAGCCCGTCCTCATCAAAAACAGGATAGAACGCTCAATCTCTGAAAACATGTCAAGGCAAAGTGACTGGGGACACAGGGGGTAAGAGACTTTGGAATGAAAGTGCCGGGTATTTCATTTACCATATCCACTCTATTAGTCAGAGCGGCACAGTCAATCAGGGGCCCATTTTGATTCAAGGGGGAGTCGGGGGAGGGAGAATTGGGACACGGCAAAATGGCTGACGGTCACGGCGTGGCTATTCCAGCTCAGCCCAAATCAGTTTGAGGAAGTTTGTGTGTATAAAATGGATTATTACCATTTGGATGCAAAACGTCACCGCCTGTCCTTGTTAACCAAGGAGGCCTGCACTGAGCATGTGCAGGGGAGGAAAAGTGACGAGAGGGGACGAGAAGGGTCGTAGCTGTGTGTCTCCCAGCGTACCTTTCTGTGAAATCATTTGGTAAATATGGAAAGGGGCCCCTAGGCCACACAGGCCTGGCCCCTCTTTAGGAGTGGATAATTGACTCCTTTTCCTCCTTGATAATTCATTGCTTGCATATGCCAGCTAATACATCAGCTGAAAACTGCCACGGCCCTCATCTCCCCTGACACACACGCGTGCGCACACACGCACACACACACACACACACACACACCCCACCACCACCACCCAGAGGAATGAGCGACTGCGGAGAGCATAAAAAATGGGGATGACAAATGGGAGCACTTCTAGATCTATGAATGAATTATGTCTTCTAAATACCTTGAGCAGAGGCAACTGTCAGCTGGCGTCTATACTAATCTGGGACAAAATATGACCAGCTCCGCATTAAAAAGGAGGGAGCAGGGCTGCTAGAGAATGAGGCGAGAAATGAACGAGCAATCAGGCCATTAAAATGTGGTGTCTGATTCAGCTTTGGTGGACATTTGCACATTTATCACGAGATGGAAATATCCTCCCCCTTTTGTCATTTTAATACGGCCCCTTGCATTGAAATAGATTAGGATTATTCCAACAGGACAGAGATATCATTTGTTTTACAATAGCCGAGTCAGCACTCACAACAGTCATTAGGAATTAGATCAAGCCGGCTGCTGTTTGGAGGGACACTTTGCAAACTGAAAAGGAGGATAAAATTAATGTCACTTCACTTCAAGAGGTGGGGTGTTAAACGCCTGTGCTACCCGACAACAGAGGTGGGACGGAAAGACAAATGGCTTATACAAAACGCCGGGGCGAACCGTATACGAGCCGGGGCCTGTGTATAGGAAGTTCAGCGTGCATGAAACACATGAGGTCACTCACCTGGTGATGATTATGTTCACAGAGGAGGTCAAAGACACTGTAACCTTGCTATTGTTCTATCTTCTGAATATCTGCGAGTGGAGTGTATTACCTGTGGGAAATGTATTTTTTCAGGCGGTTCAGAGACGACCTGGCTGTGGTTCGGGGCCGCAGGAGGATCACTGCATCCCTCGGAAACGCGGTAAGCTGCAGGCAGGAGGAGGCGCCAAGGACAGTGCAGCCACACCGGGCACTTTGAACAAGCGCAGTTAGAGGCCGTGGTGCGTTCAAGGTCCAAACACTTTGGATGTGGGAAAGTTAAAATTTAGAAAACTAACAAACCGAACATAAGGAAATAAGTTACACCTTTAAAGAGTCACTTTGGAACACAACATGCTTGACAGGTGCTAATTTTAAATCAGTATAATTACACACAAAAGTAAAAGAAATAACATATAAAGACAACACTGTGGTAGTTTATGTAAGCTCTCTACTCTAAACAACTATTTGTTTCTTGAGAAACTGCTCTGCTCCAATCAGTTTCAGATCAATAGCAGCAGCATATAAAAAGGTAGTTTTGGCCCTCTTGAACTCTTAATTCTAAAAGGAATAAAATATGTTGAGCTGCATCTTGTTGAGTAGTTGTCTTCAAAACAATTAAAGTACATGGACACATATTTGGGAACCTCATCATGAACAATTTTCTGTCTAAATCCCAGCTTGATTCATAGGAATCTATTAACAACTTTCATCAATTAAGCATACAATTTTTTGACGTAATAGTCCCATAAAAGATTTGTTCAACACATGTTTTAAGACACATAAAAAACACAGTGGTTTGGGTTTTTTTTTTAATAAAAAACAATAAAATGTTTTTTAAAAAATCTCAATCTTAAATGTCCGGTATGTAAGATTTAGGGGGATGTCCTGGCAGATATGGATTATAATATCTTAAGTATGTTTTCATTGGTGTATTATCACCTGGAAATAAGACTGTTTTCTTTACCTCAGAATGAGCTGTTTATATCTACATAGGGAGCGGGTCCTCATCCATGGAGATCACCATGTTGCACAGCCATGTTTCTACAGTAGAACAGAAAGAACAAACCAAACACTGTCTCTCAATAGAGACATACACATTCATCTGGCTGGCCACCGTTAGCAGCCCCTCCATGGCAGGAGCGTCAGAAAAACACACATTTTTTAACACCTTTTTCAGTGGTTTTACCAGTTTTAATCACCAAGCCTGTTTGTTTTTGAGAGGAAGAGACCTCCACAGATAATTCAGCTCCAAGTTAAAAACTTCTTAACATTGAACACTGAGGAAGACTTCTAAACAGAAGTCTGAGCTGGTTGCAATCTGCAACAAAACCTGCCACAAAATCCCCCTTAAATCTTGCACACTGAACCTTTAAAACTACATCCACTCATTATCTCCTTATTAGAATTATGCAAATATTTTCACTTAAAAAGTACAGCAGCTACTGTATGTCTTCAGCTTTACTGAGAATGGACTGATGAAAGGTCCACTCGAGGTTTTAAAATCACAGGTGTATAAACTGCATGTTGACAACTAAACTAATTGTGACGTCACAAACTCATATTGCAAAAAAATGTCTTAATCTTGAATTTCAGTTGAGCAGAGATACACTTTCCTCCTTTGGCAGATAAAGTGAGAACATCCCTCTAGTGCACATAGGTCATTCTAATATTCATATTATTTCATATTTGGTTTATTTGGTCATTTCAATGTGTAATTGCCAAAACAATAAGAAAAACTTAAGACTAATACATTTTCTCATGAACAAAAAGGAGCAGGAGGAAGTAAAACTTAAAATACCTGCCCCTTTCTTACAGAGGATACTGCAGATACAGATCCAAATGGCCAACCTTGCTATATTTACCTTTTTTTTCCCACAAATCATTACACATAGCATTACTGTTACTCAGAAAGTTGACCCTATATACACACATCAGACTTTTGAAATTAAACTTTCTTCTGTGATCCTCGTTGTTGGATCTTAATATGAACAACCTCTGTAGATTTAATAATAATCAAATAATCAGTTTCTGGCTTTAAACATGACTAATAGTGTTTTAAATTAACTAACAGTGAAGCTAAAACAACAATGTTAAATGACGCATTTTGAGTGGAGGGGGCCCTTTAAACCTGCACTTTCTGTAGGGGTTTTTACACTTAGCTTCTAGTTTATTAGTACATTTAACTGTCCAATACACTAACCCGACCATAATACCAAGAGGTGTCTCTGTTTGGTCTTTTTTCTCAGAGGGCATTTTGACATGTCACAGTGGTAACAGCACAGGTGCACTTGATTAGAGTTAGTGTCATCAGTAACACCTGTGACTTTCCTACTATGACAAGTCAAAATGTGCGGTAAGAAAGGCCTATTAAAGTATTTTGTTAGTCATTTACATCACATGCTCATATCATAACACACACACAAAAAAAATCGCACAAACTGCAGAAAAATGAGTAAAGTTGATTTGTTTCCTATTAACAGTTAACGATAAAAACTGAACTTTCATGTCGGACACAGTCGGGCCGCATTAGTTTTAGCCAGGTGTACTTACCGTAATGTGGTGGTCGGGTAAAAATGCGAGACTATTGTTGAGTTTTCTAAGCGTTAGACTGGTTTCCGTCGTAATTTCTAAACAAATGTGATTTAATATAGAGCCAAAGACTGTCCAAACAAGCCCTGTTAATGTCCTTACCTCGAGGTGAGCACGAGCACCTTCACCTGGTATGGAAACCATGGAAACACCGTGTGAAGGGCGATACTGCCCTTTAGTGGCAGAACTGGATACAGTTAATTACATGATTTTTTTTTCCCCACTGCTATTTAAATTTAGAAATGATCTTTATTGATATATTTTTATTTGTGGAATGCGTGGATAAAAACATGAGATGATGATGTTATTTTAATCTTAATAAAACTATCATTATTTCTGATGAATGCAGACTCAAAATGAGAGAAAACAAAGGATACCCTAGGTGAAAACATTACTTTTTCATGCACTGGTCAATTTTGGGCTTCAATACGATGTCTTCTCTCTGACTAATTGGAAAAAAAAAAACATAAAAAGACTGTTTTAACTGTTTATTTTGGTTCAGATTCATGTTCTAGAAATGTATGATAAAGCAGCATAATTACTTTTTTGTATGTTTAAACATACATTTTCAGAAAACATTGTAACACAAAAAGATGTCTTTATGTAAGCAGGCCTAAACTGGGGAAGTTTTATGCTGATATCTATTAGTTAGAAATTCTTAGATTTTTGCCCTTTTCATGTGTGGTGTCTTATTTTGGCCTAAACTGTATAATTTCAGTTTCTCAGAATCTGTTTTTTCTCATACAAACATTAAACTTTCCTCTTTTTTTTCCTATCTACATTTAATTCTCGAAAACATGGCAGAAACGTATTCATTTATTTATTTTGTGGCTGTTGACTGAGTAAAGAATTTTGAACTTGGCTTCATTCAGTGTTCAATCTTTTGTTCCAATATTGCAGATATTTAGATAATGCCTCATTTGCATGTCTAAACATACAATTTTAAAAAGCTTGTAATATTGTAGGTAGTAATCAACTGGGTTTAGTTTCATGGTGATATCCATTAGTCAGAATTCTCGTCCTTTTCACCTGTAGTGTTTTATAAGTCTAAAAAATGTTTGGCATTTTACAATAAAGGTCCTTTTGTCATATTGAGGCTTACATAGGCCTACATCAAACTTTCCATTTTTATTACTATCTGTATTCTGGGGGATTTACCAGTTGGCTTGTTTGTCATTCATAGCCTGAAAGAGTTAACATTTTGTTCTTGAAAACATGGCAAAAATATTTATGTATGCATGTATGTTAGGGCTGTCCATAGTACTTCAAGATATATGAAGTGATAAAAACAAAACAAACATATACATACATATATATATATATATATATATATATATATATATATATATATATATATATATATATATAAACACCCTCTCTAAAAACCTTTTAGTTTAATATGTTAACAAAATTATACAAGAATTTTGAACCTGGCTTCGTACAATGTTTAGATTTTTGTTTTGGAAATGTATGCAAATTAGCACACATTTTATTAGAAAATTAAAAAAAACTATTGTCATCTACTAGTAAAATTTCATGGTGATATCTATATTGTTAAACATTTTATCCTATTCACATGTAGTGTCTCCCCTTAACATAACATTTCTTAGCAGATGTACAGTCTTAATGAAAATGTTTTTGAAGCACCAAGCTACAGGGATGATATCTGTTTTACTACAGTGTAAGAGTCCTTCGTAAGTACTCCATGAGTGTTATAGGGCCTACTGTCTTCTCTCCACAAGGTGGAGTTATAAGACTTCAGCTCTGTCAGTGGATATGAATTCTTTTTTTTTTCCTTATCTTATGAAGCTCCTCAAATAATCACTTATTGAGCAGTTGCATTTGATTCCAGTTCATTGTACGCTCACTGAACACGCTCCTCGCTCTAATGATAGCCATTTGCATGAAAGTAATAGCCTCAGCCTTTTGTGAATCATTCAGCTCTCACAGACACACGTGTTATTATGAGCCTTTAGCCTCGCTATCATTATTAAATACACAAATTACTTTAATGAGCAGAGTGGAATGAAATTGAGATTGCAGCGCAAATTACGGCTATTTTATACGTTTTACATTTATCAAAAGACAGTTTTCTTTGACAGTAATATTTGAGGAATCATGTAATCGATATGAGGAATAACTTTCTTGTTTTGGTCAAATTATCTCACATTTATATTGAAAATAACCCACAAAACATCAATAAAAGGTTCTGTTTGTTGGTGTCAATGATTGTTACTCAAACAGATTTTGGGTGTCTGGAACTATGTCTGTATATTCTCTAACAACATGAGGATTTTGTCACTTTCAACACTCTGAAGCCTCTGTGTGTATGCAGTAAACCAGGGGAAGATTCTCAGCTTATTCTCTCTAAAAGGTCACCTGTAATTCTTCACCTGGGTGCGAAATAACTTGACAGAGGTCTGTGTCCTCCAGAGGCCGTCCACAGCACTGCTGGAGAATCTGTAGGAGTCTTGACTTCTTGATGAACCCAGTGACCCCACTGCTCTGAGAAATCCTAAAAAAAAGGTTCCTGGTCCTCGCTCAGCCCAGGAGGCAACCACATGTCCCAGAAAGAGAGCAAGCAGGGTGGAGGGCATGCACACCGAAAACACTTTTACAGGTGCTGGATAAAACAAACTAAGAATCAGACAGAAGATCTGCACACTGATGAAATCCCCCAGTAATTTGACAGCAACATTTTGATCTTCATCAGGCATCATCAAATCACCATCTCAAAGCAGACAAGCAACATGAAGACAAACACATCCATCTCTCAGATGATGGTGACCTGCTTGATTGAGAGTCAATCCACTCCCCCAGACCTCTTAACTCTTTGAAGCCTGGATCAACATTACTTTTCTTGTGCTGCATTCAGAAACCTCACAGTATTTGAACCCTGAGAAAATTGGTTTGATTTCTTTTTTGGAAACTTGGGAGGACGACAACACAATTACAGCACAACAGAGCAGGTGAGTAGTTGGTAATGATATTATATAATAATTCTAATAATTAATAATTAGATATTAAATAATTGTATTATTTAATCGTTTTAATCTTTTGGAAAATTGAATGAAGCAAAGGTGAGTATAATCAGGTTGCAGGTAAGTAGGGGCAGTTATCAGTTCTGAGGTGGAGCAGAGTTCAAGGGTCGAGCAGAGTTCGTAGAGAGACTGGGGTGAGCTCACGTTCAAAGGTGATAGTTCAGAGTTCGTGTGGGAAAATTATGAGGGTGGAGTGGACAGGCAGGTGAATGTATCAGGTAAGTTGCAGAGACACTTACAGCTGGGAGCTTGTATTCAAGGAGGAAGCAGAGTTGGCGTCAGGCAGGCAGCAGAGCAGACAAATCCAGTAGGAGCAGGTAACGGGATCAACGAGGACATTTGGGGAATCCATGTACCAGAAGAACAATAAAAAACCAGCAGCACTCACACAGAGGAGATGTTTCGCTCGGCAGGAGGCTCTGACGACGGTCGGTAGAGTGGCGATCTCTCTCTCAACGGAGCCGAAGCAGAAGAACACCTCACACCTCACAGCCACGGGCCGACAAGAACCACGAAGTGCACAGGCAAAACTCGTGGTTAGAGACAGAAGGCTGTTAGGTTTACCAGGGCAGAGACGAGGAGAGATGGTAAGAGGCGAGCCGAGTCGAAAACAGAAAAACAGTCTGAGAGTGAGTGCTGGAAGGTCCGGCATGGAAGCAAAGATAATCTGGCCAACAGTGAGTGAGGCTGCTTAAATACTGGCTTGCTTGGAGATGAAGAGCAGCTGGGAGCACCAGGTGGGGGTGATCAGGCTCATGAGGTGGAGTGGCCGGGTGGAGAGAGAGGTGGGGGCACAGTAAGTGAAAAAAATCCCATAGCAGCAGGAGAGAGACAGAGCAGACGGTGACAAAAAATGACTCAGTTACAGCAACTCTGCGCTAAATTAATTTCACCGTGCCACCTGTCAGAGCAACATGACCTTATTAATAGTCCACTGAAATGGGTTCAGGTGGCAAAGAGGTGGCAAAGACATGTCATCCACTTTATCCATTTTCGTCCGTATTTCTGAGTCACTCGATAACTACAGACAGCTACACTGCCTGCCTGCAGCCATTCGTTCGTGAGGCGAGAACAGCAGGCTGTGGCTGCTCTGTTATCTTTTCCAGTGGTTGAGTTGTGTGCAGGGATCACACTGTGTGTCTTGCTGTGTTTGTGGACGGCAGATGTATAATGATGAGAGTAAACAGGGCTCTCGCCTTTTCCAGCAGCTGTGTTGGGTCAGATGCCAAGTGATGGGCAACATGTCAGGAAGGACGGTCATTTCAGGAAGGACGTTTGCACTGCCGCAGCTGGCTTTTCTCAGATAACGGATGAATTATCTTTGCAAGCCATATACCTTCCTGACATGTATGCGCAGGGCTGTGTTTTATGGTTTTGTCCAAGTGCATGCTACACAAAGAGTCTCACTAAATTCTTGTTAATTTATAAATATTCAACAAGGTTTTAAAACAGAAACACACCATAAAACTGACATCAAGTAACATTTCAGCTTAAAACATACAGATGTCACTAACATACTGACAGTAACATAATGGCGCTACGACATGACATTCGCTAATTTGTTCTTCTTGACAGAGGTCACCCAATCACTGCAGCTGACGCAAGCATTTCAAAATAAAAATGATAACAGTTTTGTCAAAGTGTGTAGTAGGGGGAAACTGGCTGAGGTTTGCCAGGCTTACACAGGAACAGCTTTCATGACTCAGAGAAGCTTGGCTGGACATCTGCTTTCCAAACGTAGGCTGACAAGCGCTAACCACAGTCGATCTACATGGATGCAGGATTATCTGCCTTAACTGGATGTTTTATACAAGAGAAAGTATACAAACAGGCACTTGGATTAAGGTATCAGCTCCTGTTTCTTTTCTGGCAAAATCCTGGGGTAAGCATAAACATTTAACCACAACAGTGAATAAGATACAGTCAGAGAATTTTATAGTCTAGAGCAGCAATACTCAACTTGCTTTGTTTGGGGGCCACTTTTGTTTCTATGTTTCTAGGAATTTAGGCTATTTTAGGACATTTCTTAGATTTTAGGACATTTCTCAGATTTAGGGCATTTCTGGGATTTTAGAGCATTTGTTGGATTTTAGGACGTTTCTAGTATTTGGGGGCGTTTCTATGAATTTCTGACGTTTTGGACATTCTGAGTTCATTTCTGAGATTCAGGATTGTAGGACACTCTTGGATTTTACCACATTAGTGGCTTCGCTAAGCCATTTATTTGGGGTGTAGGGGATCCTCCACTGGCAACTTTTTTGATAAACAAACCCTATTTTTATGCTGTTTTATACACTCTGGCACCATATGTATACTAAAAGTACAAAAACAATATCCAGTGTGAATCAATTTTTTGTGAATTAGAAAATGGTTGTAGGGCTACTTGGCACCCTACTGTGGGCCAGATTTGGCCCATGACCCATAAATTGAGTATCAATGGTCTAGAGTCTTACAGTCTGCTGCCCTACTCTATCCGTAGTTTCCTTTTTAAAAATGCCAATCAGTCTTATCAGTCACATTAGAAATTTCCATCCTTTAAACAGCAAAACAACTAAGCAAACAGAATTCAGTCCACACTACGTAGAGGAAGTGTTCTGAGCAGGCAGCATCTGTGTGGGAGAACTCGCCTTGCTGTCAGAGGTCAAGGTGTTGCTATCTATAGTGACACCCACCTCTGACATGTGCAGCTCACCGGCTCCATCCTGGCAGCCAGCGGGCGGAGCGGCGTCGCCCCCGTGGCTGGAGCTGGACTTGTGAGAGGAGGTGGGAGAGTTGGTGGGGCTGAGCTGAACGGCTGTGGTGTCCTGCAGCGTGTGCTCGCTCGTCTCCATCTCAAACGCCACCGTCCCCATCCGGATCAGCCCCCACTTCTCAGCTCCTTTAGCTGTGTGGGCCATGTGGGCGGGGGGCCTCCTGCTGACCACACAGCACGCCGTGAAGAAGGCCAGGGCTATCAGTAGAAGAAGAGGCCCGATGATGATGGGCGGGTTGCCAGTGGGGATGAAGGTGCCGAAGGCGAAAGCTCCCACCAGTGTGATGTTGATGCCAGCCAGCATGATGCACAGGCCGCAGGCGCAGCACAGGGCCGGGGAGGGCAGGCTCTGGTGCCGCAGGGCGCGCTGCTTGGAGGCCTTCTTGGGAGCAGATGGCCTGGAGACTTTCTCAGGTAGTAGCACCATGTCTCATGAGAAGATCTGTGAGACAGAGAAGCTGAAGATCAGATGACTGACTGATCGCTGAGCTCATCACGTAATATCCTGATGAGGAGGAGGAGGAGGCTGAAGAAAAATGGGGAAATGCTTTGCTGTACAGCTTTAATTCACTTTAAATACTCCTCTGATATTTGATTATTTTAACCCTTTAAAACCTGAACAAACTGGCTTAATTCCTTTCAAAAACACAGGAGGAAATTTTCATGTTATGATTTACAAGAAAATTACCTGACATTTACCAAAATAAGAAAAGAATGAAGGTGAAAATAGGTTAAAAAGAGTTGTTTAAAAAAAAGATAAATGTATCAATAAAATAGTGACAAATAATCACAGTAATCATTACTATAAATATATTTTTTAATTGTAATTAACTTAATATCTCTATTTAAAACTAATTTCAAGTCGTTTTTTGTCTCCTTTTCCTAATTTCTTACAATGTGAGGGAGATCTATTGCCAAGTTGCACATTGCCTTTTTAGAAAAGTTTTCAAAGAAAATCAGTTTTTCTCAAGTTTCAATGTGAAATTAAATATATGTGAAAGGGATCTGAATAAAAACTGATGTCGTTGCAGATTTCATAGGTTTAAAAAATTTAATTTAGAGGTAATTTCCAAAATGTAACAAACGATTCTCCAGAAACGTGATTGATTATTTATTCTCGCTGAAACAGATGTTCACCCTTAAAGAGCAATAAATTGCCAACATGGAAAGCATGCTGAGCAATTACACCAAAGTAAAATCATTTCTAATAAAATTCTCATTGTAGCGTCACTGCTGGTCACGCTGCCAGGCGTGCACAGGCAATTTGCATTAAAAAATAAAAATAAAAACGGAAACAACAGCAAAGACATATTTTATGTTCTCTTCTCAGTGTTACTTACCTGAGATCAGACCCATAAACCTCTCTTATGTTTTTCAGTCCTCGGTCCGTCCATCCTGCTGTGCAGGAGTCGTGGAGTTGGAGATGTCTCCCTCCTGCAGGTGAACAGCAGAGTGAAGAGCCTCCGCGCGACTGCTCTCGCACCACAGGTTACAATGAAAATGAGCCACAGGGGGCGCTGCTGAGCTCCTATACAGACCTCCCCAATTAACCCTTTGAAACCTAAGCAAATTGGTTTGGTTTCTTTCAAAACATGGGGAAAAGGCAACGAGCAACTTGGCTCAAAAAAAGAACATGAATTAGAAAATAAAAATTACAATACAATTACCTTAAAAAAAAAAAACAAAAAAGAAAGGTTAAAAAATAATGAAAATTTATATATATATATATATATATATATATATATATATATATATATATATATATATATATATATATATATATATATATATATATATATTTTTTTTCATGTAACATAGTTTTGAATAAGGATTATGTTGATTATAAATATGGTTTTGTGGACTGTTTTTTTAGATTTGATTTTTTGAATAATTTTCTAATATATCTATAATAATATATATGTATGTATGTATGTGTAATTATTTATTTCTTTAATTTGTCCCATTTTTGGCCCATTTATTAATGAATTTCTTTATTTATGTATGGATTTATTTGATTAACATTTTTTTTTTCCTGCTTTTTTTTTTTACCATTTCTAAGATTTTTTTAAGTAAGGACATTAAAGAGTTAAATCCATTATTCATAATACATTATAAATGGCACATTTTGTTGTTTTGGCTTTTAAGGATAAAAAAATGTTATTATTATTTCTCCCCTGCTTTAAAATGAGCTTTAAACCACTTTTACTCTTATGAAAGAGAAACTTATTTTCTCAATTTGCCTGAATGCGTTAAATGGATAAAGACTAAACTTATCAATTAACTTAATCCAGATCAGACAAGAGATGTTAAGGATCTTTTTATTGAGAACACAGCATACCAGTGAAAATACGCTCCGCACTGAGAGCTTTATGCATAGGACCCCTTAAGAGTTTTGACAAATTTCAATGGGACTCCAAAACTGCACACCAATTACTGTATCTCATTTGATGCCGTTACATGTTGATGGGAAAGAAAACAAACAAGTCCTGTTATGATTCATAATGAAAGCGAGCTTTAACATAGCAAGTGGTTGTTTCCCTAATGTGTGTATTCACTCCGAGCAAATCTCAGCCTTTGAAGGCCCTTTGTTGCTATAGGGATGGGGTGTCCATGGCAACAGTGTGAAATCGGGGGACGTGTCGTTTAGCAGGCGAAACATAAAGTTAATAGGGTTAGGGGAAATAGAGGTGATAAACTGCCATCAGTGACCCCATTCAAACATAGACAGCATCCTTAATGAGTGAAACAAAGAAAAAATAAAAATATTTCTTAAAAAAAAAAGTAAATATCAGCAACTTGATGGACTCCAGAAAATCTAAGACCAAAGTCTCGGCATAGTTAATCCATTATTCTTTCCTCTGGCACATTTAGAGCCAGTTACAGAGCCAAAACTACAAAACTAAACAATATACAAATACCTGTATAAAAATAAATCCCTTCAACCCCAGTATGGAATCCTCTATCTTATTACAAAATGTAACATCAACTATTCATAAACCCACTTAAAGGAGCAGTGTGTAGGATTTAAGGGAATCTAATAGCAGAAATGGTATAATATTTCTGTTTTCATTAGCTTCTTATCACCTGAAAATGAGAAACCTTGTGTTTTCGTTACCTTGGACTGAGCCATATTATATTCGCATACATGTTATGCAGTAGACCACAACGGACAAACCAAACCTAAACATTTAGGTTTTTTGTATCAGCCATCGGTTTCCTTCTTGGCACATGGGAGAAGTTTCAGGTGGTTGCAATCTGCAATCCTCACCACTGGTTTCCGCTAAATCCTACACAGTGGACCTGTAAAAGAGCAGTGTGCAGGCTTTAGTGGCACACAGTGGTGAGGATTTCATATTCAGACCAGATGAAACTTCTCCTATGAGCCGAGCGTGAACTTGAAGTTAGAACTCCTTTAGCGTTTTTATGCCAAACCGAATTATCCTCAGGAGCTCTCATCTTCTCAAAAACAAACTGACCTGGCGATATACACTTGTAAAAATACTGAACTAAGCATTTTAATGTTAAAAATCTGTGTTTTTACCAATGCTGTTAGGCTCGTTGAGGTGGGGCTTCTAACTACATGAAAATTCGTATTTTCAGGTGATTATAAGCTAAAGAAAGCCTACTTATTGCATTATTTTCCATTTTTGCCAAAATGTATCCCTAAATCCTACACCATGGGCCTTTAAGTCTCATTAGCTTCACATACAACCACAACGAATGCAATTTTCACATTTCAAGTCATTCAAACTAAAAACACTCTGAGAAATCAAATCAATAAGACAATAAGAAACTAAGAAAATCTTTTTGGGTTGGTGTAACATTGGTACAATAAAAATGTGCAAAAAATCAAATCAAATCAAATAAGAGCCTGAGGTAATGTTTGACTCTGATGAGTTTAAAAAAGTTAACCTCTTAAAAAATAAATATTACTGAAGGTGTTGATTTCACATTGTTAGACCAAACCGATTATTTTCGATACAACATTCTCCCTTTCAGATAAATTAAAGAGGTGACTTGTTTTAAAGTACATCAGTGCTACAGGTAGCTTGTGTTTAAGTGAAAGCTAGAAATAAAAATTTAAAAAAACAACTTTTTGATCAAAGGGTCTTCTCTAACCTCATCCATTCACGTTCCTGCACTTCCTGTAAGTTCTACACAGCCTCAACAAGAATGACTTAAAAAGGTAAAATGGAGAAATGTCCGTTTTCAGAGATGGACAGTGTCCTTTAAGTGTATCTTGCTTTATAACTGAAACAACATACATCTACACACATCTAATCACATACACTGACTGGCTCGATAAAAGTAAAAATAAGAGAGAACTCAACCTTTTCCTCCAGTGACCAAGAAGCAGTAAGTACATAAAACATAAACCAATTCCCAGTTGGACAACAAGTAAAACTAAAATCTATCAAAACTAATATTGCATTGGGACAGCAACAGTTGCAAAACCGTGCTAAACCCGTGTAATGCTGTGTTGATAATGATATGTGCTGATTAGATATTTAATATAAACTGCTGGCATTAAGAGCTGTATTGGGATCACTGTAAATTTTATCATAATGGAACAGAAAATAAATATGGACTTATTTATTATCATCATTATTATTAAGACTAACTGTAAAAATAAGCCCAAAGCTTTTCTCAAATTAAGCAGTCCTTGTTTAAAACTAGCTTAAATTGTTTCCTGGAAAAATCTCAGGAGCTTCAGATCTGTTTAAAATTAGGAGGCGGAAGCTGATTAACTGCCCTCTTTGGTGCTCAAACTTTGTTTTGCTGATAAATTTACTGGCCATGTAAAAAAAACTTTGACACCAAGAACAGTTAGTCGCTACTGTGTGGTCGCCTCTACAACACTCCTTGTGAAAACAAAAGCACACACACAAGGAGCACGCAGAGGCTGAAATCAGTCAGAAAACACGATGAGCGGACTTATACTGGTCCTTCAGGCTGTGAGGTCGTCCGATGCAGGTGCGAAGTCCCTGGTCCGCAGGGCGTTGGACTGAGCCCGTCTGCGGGCCAGTCTGGAGTTGGAAGGAGGAGAAAGCCTCATTGAGCAGACGATGGCGCCGACGTCCTCCTGCTGCTCGTCGTGCTGGGATAGCTGCCGATTAAAGGCGATGGCTTCTGCTGCAAACTGGGTCAGGTCTTTGGTGCTGCTGTTCCTGGGTGAGGACAGGAGGCAGAAGAAAATTTAAGAGACGGTTGAATGTTTTAAGCTGAACTGACTTCATTCTTCGAGCTTTTTTAAATACTAGAATTTTGTTGAAAGCGCCTTATAAACCTCAGAAATATATTTGACTTGACTTTCTAAGCCATCAATCGTACCTCTGCAGAACACGAGGAGTTGGAAGACCTCTCTCTGGAGCGTTCTGTAAGAAAAAGAAAATGAATATTTGACTTGAAATCAATTAAAATTGAAATTAAAACAGAAATAGAACTGATACCATGGTTCATACAGCTGAAGGAAGTTAGGTTTAAGATATTTTAAGACTTTTTTAAACGCCATTTGGACTGAAAGTGAAGATTTTACAATAAAAATTTGAAGAAAAAATAATAAAAAAGAAAATATGAACAACATTTTCAATACTACAAATTTAAAAAAAACAAGATCCAAGATGTCTTAAAATAATGTAGACAACCATGGAAAACCATGGCTTTTTTATTATTTAGGTGCTCGAAGAGTAAACATATGAAATTATTTCACCGAAGCTGGAGCGCCTTGTTTTGTTTTTTCTATGTCTGCATTCATTTGACACTTCTAGGATAGTTTTTTATAAATTATTTGGGTTAGTGACAATTTCCTGCAATATTTCCAAATATTGACTGTAACATAAGACATGATTTTAATGTTAATGTGAGAGGAATTTGGTAAGTTATAAGAATAACGCAATATCAGAGAAAAATGACTGATAAACTGTCTTAGAATTTTAAGGCTTTTAAAAGATTAATTTAAGACCTTTTAATACCAACTGAAAACATATTTTCAGATCAATTAATTCAACGCCTTTTAAGACTTTATAAGGATCTGCAGGAACCCTGGGTACAGTGGTGGTCTTGTATTTATTTATTCATTTATTTAAAAGGATCCCCATTAGCTGATGACACCCGTTAATCTTCTTGGGGTCCAAAATTCAGTTCATCATATTCATATCATCATATCATGAACAAAGGCGAGTGTGTGATGTCGATCAGATCAATCACAAAAGACCCTGTATACAACAGCACATCTGTTCTACTTTAATTCTGTGTGCGTCAGTTTATGTCACATTTAAGTGGCCACAGACGTTAACTGAAGCGCTCATATTGATACACGTTCAATAACAAGTTGTGACCAATACTGGACCATCGACCAGCTGCTGAACTAATGCAATCCTAAATAACGTCTATCAGCTTTACAGAACCAACCACAAAGCGGCTATTTTAGTGCACACGTGTAATGATACCCACCCCCTGCACCCAGGGGTGCTTGAGGACCTGAGCAGCGCTGAGGCGCAGAGTCGCGTCCCGAACCAACAGCTTGGATATAAGATCCTTGGCCCCCTCTGTGATGTGATCCCAGTCCTTGTCGGGAAATTCATACTTGCCCTGCTGGATGCTTTCGAACAGGTTACTCTGAAGAGAGAGTAAGACACAACATCCTGTAAAACGCTTCAGCTGTTTGATTAGCTGTGTGTGAGTCTGTGTGACCGAATTCTGCTCCGCCAGCGCCTCTCAACACACCGGAGGTGAGATTAAACATTAAACCAGAACTCTGATAATAATCAGGTGATAACAGAGAATAAAATGAATGTCCAGAACCACAGATGCAGCCACGCCGAAATCAATCCATACGGTCACACACACGCTTTGTTCCTAATGGTTTAAAGAATACCCATAGATTAGATATGACTGAACTAAGAGGAACATGTACTATAATAACTGTTGAGCAACACAGCCTGACTGTAGCAGGCAAACGCTATTTATAACAGATACACTATCTTTGTAAAGTCCCCCTCCTCACGTGTTTTAACCCTCTGAAACCTGAGTATATTGGCTTGATTCATTTCAAAAACATGGGAAGAAAGCAGTGAGCAAATCAAGAAATGGCCCAAAAATTAGCAAGACGTTACTCAAAAGTTACAAGAAGTAACTTTGGTAACAGTGAAATTATCCCAAAAATAAGCCCCCAAATTTAAATAAACAAAACTAAAAAAGGAATATCAATTTTAAAAAGCAAACAAGGAAATTACCTTTGAAAATGTATTTAAAAAAAGAAATGAATGTACTTATTTATTTTCTGTAACATAATTTTACATATATAAGTCAAACTCGACATTTCCCTTGTTTTTGGCTACCTTTAGCATCAGAGGAAACATCAGCGAGATTCAGCGTCTGGGATTAGCAGACAGAATGGTAATTGTGATTAACATCTATCTGTTTATATTGTACGTTAGCTTTCTGACTGTCTGGCAGTGGCTGCCGCAGCATTAGTAGCTGTGAAACATACATTAATTATTGCTACAATATCACAGTGTGTTCACAGTGGCTCCCATTTACTATTATGTGCGTATAAACGTTTTCACTGCGCATTAATAAGTGTGCTCGCAAAACTACAGTCTGATTCATGACACATGCGCCCCAGCTGATTTTGTTCTCTGTGCGTACGTCGGTGAATCAGCATCATTCTAAACTTGCAGGCTCGTGCCCGCTGTCTGCAACCAGCCCCCATTTCTCTGTATAAGGTTTCTGTTTGCCCTGAGGTGTGTCATGGAGAAAGCCGTTAAGTTGTCTCTATGGAAAAATTAAGACTCTGACACACCAGTGTGAAACCCTCAGTGAGCATCTGTGAACTTAATGGCAGTCAGAAACAGCTGGCAAGCCGTTCCTCGCTCTCTTCAAACATGTTCAAACAAGTCGGTCTACGATGAGCTCTTCGCTGATGGCACAGACTGAAATATCTACCTCAAAGGTTAGACATGACATCTAAACACCTGCTTGGTGGTAGATCAGAATTTTATATATACCCTGTTAATAATAATAATCATTGTCATCTTAGGTCTACTTTTTGTTAAGATCATTTTTTGGTGTTCTTGCCTTTACTGAAAAAGACAGACGGCAACAAAGAGCCGCCATCACTTTCAGGGCAATTCTGTTTATATACTTTACACAAAGAGCTGGACTTGGACACTTGTTTTTTTGAGGAATATTTTAATTATGACAATAGTTGATGAGGATGAAAGGCCGGAGATGAAATATGTGCATGATTTAGTAAATTAATTGTTTTAAATATTGTCTATTAAAGCCTTTTTTAATAAACGCAGTTTTGGTATGTTGTGTATTTAGTTAAAATGTGCGTGTTTTCATTTTCTCAGACAGCCTGGCCTTCGTCATTTGTGCATATACATGTTCTGAGGCAGTTCTAAATTTATTCGCAGAGTAAGATAAAATTCAGGTGAGAAAATATTGATGAATTGCGGGTTTTTCCTGAAACGTTTGTATGCACAATTTAAGCACAGATTTGTGCGTACGCACCATTTGTGAATGAGGCCCATTGTCATTATGCAATTATACACCAGAGGTCCCATCAGAGTTTGCATAAAGATGTAGTTCAACTGGCCGAGATTTTGATATTACATGTAATAGGTCTGCTGGAGATGTCAGGTTTCTCAAATTAATCACGCACCAAATCTAGCTTGCCCAGGGTACACTGGAACCTAAGATTTTAGGGCAATTCACAGACGTCACCCTCTGCAGTAAAGGAACACCTCGCTGGTGACAAACTTTGCATAGATACAAGTCACTGTACTCAAGACATTTTAGGGGACATAAACATAAGAAACCATTCTGTGCTAGCCACCTGTTTCTGTAATTTTCATTCATACCGACTCTAAACACTGAACAGAGACGTAAAGATGGACACTGAGCAAGTGCAGAGGCTGAATGGGTGAACATACCTGGCAGGTTCTGCAGGTTTCTCCCCGGTCCCAGCCGCAGTCGGTGCCACAGTGACCAGTGAAAGGGGGGCTGCCACTCAGCAGGATGTAGAGGATGACTCCAAGACTCCAAAGGTCACAGCGTTTGTCGTAGAAGGAGGCTTCATCAGTGAACACTTCAACTACTTCCGGAGCCATGTACTCTGCTGAGCCACACTAAGAAAGTTAAAAAAAAAACAAAAAAAACATCAAGAGTCACATAACTGTTATCCATCACACTGATATTGTGTGTGTATGGATTCAAAACTAAACTGTTACCGGTGTGGTGAGCTCTGGAGTTGTTATGGGCGTACAGGCACTGCTGAGCTTCACTCCACTTCCCAAGTCAAAATCACAGATCTTTACTGGGGACACCTGAATAGAACAATGAGGGTAAACATTATGTCATACACTAAACCTCTTTGAATAACTGATGTGCTTCTGAAAGCTTTCTGTCCTTTAAAATTCACGTACCCAATCTGTGTATTCACAAAGGATGTTCTCCAGCTTAAGGTCTCTATGGGCAATGCCTGTAAAAAAGCACATTATCACCATGAAGAAATGAGGAAACGCGGCTATTATGTTTGACTTTCAAATGATAGCTGTTTGGATGTTGACCTACCTTTAGTGTGTAAGAAGTCAAGAGCCTGGGCAATGTCCCTAACCACCTTACTGGCCTCCAGTTCATCGAAGTGCTTCCGGTTCTGGATGTGTGTAAGAATGGAGCCTGGAGGAAGAGAAGACAATCACTTATAGCAATCAGTGTGTTAATAATGAGTCATCTCAAAAAGCTAACCGTATGCAGTGAGTGTAATTGAACTTCTGAGTTGTACTTACCACCACGCAGCTTTTCAAACACCAAATAAAAGCAGGAGCTGTCCTCAAAGAACTGGATCAATTCCAAAATGTTGCTGGATTAAGAGATTTCCCAATCATTAGAATCTGTTTCATTCTGTGTGGGTTTAAAATTTAGTTTAGAAAAACTTTTTTATATAAAATGCGCTCACTTGTTTCCTTGACACTGGTAGAGAGTCTCCACTTCACGAAAGACCCTGCTGCGGCTGTGTCCTGCACTCTTTTCTATGATCTTTAAGACAAAACACAACACATTATACATAAAACTTCAGACCATTGCATGCTTTATTTAAAATTAGCCAATGATTTTGTGCAAAACTATTTCTAGAACTGTGCTAAATTGTGCACAAGCAACTGGTTGAAATTTTCATAGTAGCTGGTGATTTTAATCAACCCATCCTTCAACTCCAAAGATGCAACAGAATCAAGGACAATTTTGATTTTCATTGTTTAAACTATGTTTATTTAAACTATGTTTAACAATCCCCAACACAATACAGCATGGGACAACTTAAAAAAAAGAAAACAATAACTAGCTTTCAACAAGCTGTCTCAGCATTTTCTAACTATTATGAAAAAAATGTCTTACGCTGTTACCTACAAAATATCCTTACTCACCTTCACAGCAAACTCTTGTCCATTCTGCAGACTTATGCATCCTTGAACTTTAGCATAGGCCCCCTGACCGAGCACCTCATCTGTCAATTTGTAGAGATCTGAAGAAAAGGTGATACATGAAACTGCAGTACGTGTTTGTGTTATCTTTTGATTTTCAATGTCTGACAGTAATATCAGCTTTATTACCATCAAAGGTGCCTGTGGAGCTGTCTGTCGCTCTTGTTCTTTTCTTCTTTTTTCTTTTAGCTGCATCTGGGATGTTCACTGGCTGGCTTTTCTCAATTTCTGTTGCAACACAAAAAAACCCATATGTCAGCAATTTAGTTAAAACAGTACAGACTGTGCCGGTGTGATACTGTTTGCACCATAAGTTTCAGGGCTGTCCTAAATCAGGGCTGTTGTACCTGCTGGGCCCTGGGAAAGGTGCTGTCTCTCCACTGAAGCAACCCCGTTCTCCTGAGTTCCCCCACAACTCTGCCCCACCTGGCCCACAGCCAGGGAGTTACCCTGTAACAGAGAGAAGGAGGCCGCATGGAAGGGGGAGAGAGGGAGGGGAAAGTGCGAGAGTAGCAAGAGAGATCAGGTGGTGATACAGTAGAGAAAGTACAAGAAGGAATACAGAGTGCTCCCACTTTGTTCTCAGTGTAAAATTGTGAGACTGAAATTTTCACACAACTTCTAAAACACTTATTGAAGAGTCTACAGTACAGAAACACGTGTAGCTGATAAAAAGTTTTATTCTACAGAACTACATGTCCCAGCCTCCCTGACCTTATTTTCCGCAGTGGCAACCTGCCTAAAGAGTGGCCTGATGAGAACACAGGAAACAACATGACAGGCCTTATCTCACACTGGGTATTACCAGAAGCATTTACACAACATGTCATAGTGCATGACTCATTTGAGAATGTTGAAACTTTGACAATCCTGCACAGATAACCTTGACAGCCTGTGGACAACTTCCTGGCAGCTTGATCTTATCTAAGACATGTCTCAGGAAGTCAACACTTTTGAAATCACCAGTATTTGCATATCAGATCTCACCTGGAGAGAGTGCTGGAAGGTTTGCAGCTCTGTCATCATGCTGTGCCTCACCATGTCTGCCAACTGAGGGTACCATCACAAACACTGAGTTAGTCTGGAACAAACTGCATCAGCGGAGACATCAACATACACAAAAACAAGTGGACGGTCAAAGCATGTGAGCAATGAAAAAGCAAAAAGCTCTTTTAACTTCCTACAATAACTTGACGTGTAACTTCCTCCTTCTGACACTTTCTAATTTCAAATTTTGGTTTCGGTGTGGTCGGTTATTATTATTATTAGCTGTAACCTTCTGCCAAGTAAAAGACACGCTTCGGACTTTTTAAAGTTGGCATTTATTCATTATATACAGCGTTATAACAGCTCAGAGTGATGGTTTTATTTCGCTAACTGCTGATGTCCTGAAACTCGGTAAGTTAGCTAGCAAATGTGTACCGACAGCTAACAATAGCCACGTCATTAGCATCGCTGCCACAAAAATACAGGCACCCAAAACAAGCACAAACAATGTATATAATAGATTAACCAGAGCAGTAGACAGAGTTAGCGTCTACTTTTAACTGGTCAATCCGATGTTTTGTCATTAGCCTCAACTAGCTAGCAAGTACCATTAGCTAGCTCATCCTGCCGATTAACGTCCATTCGCCAGCTCGTATTTAGAGACCGGCCGGGTGTCGCTAAAATTAACACATACATTTAATAAACCCCTCTTACCTGGACCCTGTGTCCAAACCATCCAAATCCCCTCTGTCAAAGCCCTCCACAGCTGATGTAAGCATCCATTGCTAGCTGACATCCATCACTGAGACACAGTGACGTACACGGCGGGAAAGTACATAAACACCAGTTTTCCCCGCCCCTTTCTGCATACCTCGTCCTCCCATTGGTCAAGAACATGACTGCCACTCTCACGTCACTGTGCTTCATTCTAAGCCACGCCCTACTCCACGTAGCAGGGATTTTTTGTGAATTATGATGACATTTATTTACAGATGCAGAGGTTTGGCTGGCCAGCAGTGACCGGCTCACGCCACATACCTTCATTATTTCATCACATAGTTTTTTAGGTCATACGTTATCCGTGTCTTCGTTTATGTAGTGAGATATATTTTTGTGTCCTCATTTTGATTTGGGACCCCATATACATATACATATTGATATATGTAGGTGAACTTAAAGCTCTGCCTGATACCACCTAGCAGTCATTTCTAAAGTAGGCATCTCTCATGCAAAGTGTGCACATCAATGCAGTGTGTTGTCTAATTAATAGGCTTACAGTGTTTAGAATATTATTTATTCGTTTATTTTATTTTTACTTTTTATTTCTATGTATGTATATATGTGCATATACATCTGTAATGTATATAAAAATATAAATAAATACATGAGATTTTTTTTATAACATATATACATACATAGAAATAAAAAGTAAAAACAAAATTACTGCATAAATAAGGCAGGTTTATATATATATATATATATATATATATATATATATATATATGTATGTATGTATGTATGTATGTATATATATATGCACGCTTATAAGGAAATATCAGTCTAAGTACATAACCACTGTATTTTTTGTTTGCCAACATTTTTGAATAAAAAAATAAATTAAAAAATGAAAGTTTTTTTAAGAGCTGGTTTGATGATGAAACTAACAGCCTGTGTAGCAGACCAAACTTTAAACTCAAGTATATAATAGAAGAGATACTGTACATACCAACCTTGTAAATATGCCAAATTACTTATGTGACAGTGAAGACTTTGATGATGAAAACAAAATCATAATCACGGCAGGGTTATGAGACAATTTGCCCCTAAGCGCAGCTATGCAAAAGGGCCTCCTCTCATAGAAGCAAAACCCACAGACTGTGTGTTTTACGTTTCTTTGTCATTTGTATGCATCTATATGTGTTTGGGTGACCATTCAAAACTTATTTTGTGTCTCTTAGGGGTATTCTGTGTATTGTTTGGTCATTTTGTGTCTCCTGGTAGTTGTAGTCATTTTGTGTGTCTGTGGTTATCTTGTGTCTTTTTGTGTTTTATTCTTTCTTTAAGGTCATTTTGTGTCCCAATGAGGAAGCCTTTGGTCTCTATGAAGTAATTGGTGCATTGTTTTTGTTGTTTTATGTCTATTTGTAGACATTTTGTTTCTCCTTGTGGTTGTTTTGTGGCTCATTTTGTGCGCCTTTAAGGTTATTTTATGTCTCCTAAAAGAAGGCTGTATTCTGTCTCACTAGGGAAACTTTGTGTCTCTATGAAGTCATTTGTGTTGGGTTTGTTTGTTTGGGTTTTTCTGGGTCATTTTGTGCCACTTTGTCGTAATTTTGTGTCTCCTTTGTGGTCATTTTGTTTACCTTTTTGGTTATTTTGTTACTTATAGAGGTAACTTTGTTGCATTATGAAGTTTTTTTAAAATTATTTTTTGGTTATTTTGTGTCTGTAGTCATTTTTTATCCTCTTGCAGTACCTTTGCACCTCTTTGTGGTCATTTCCTGGTCAACATGCTTTGAGTGACATTTTGCAGGTGAAAGTCAGGAAGGTGGTTGACATTTTGCGGCCCTCAGCCTGTGCCTGGTAGGCTCATTCAGTAATCCATCCATAGTCATAATGTTTTTGTACATATTTATGTGGTACTGTGCAAAAAATACATTTGCAAAAGCACTGATCATTTACAGGCTGGATTTTTAAGTTCACACCATAAAAAACATCATAAAAAATACAAACTTTCATTCAATAAAATAAGACTCCAACGCCGTATATAAAAAGATCAAACAAACATACATGCACAGGAGGAAAGAAAAAGCACAGTACAGGAGTACAGGAGATGTATTATAAACAAACACAAAGTCCTACATAATGATGGCATCAAGCACCACACTTACTGTAAATAAAAACCTCTGTGAAGGCGGAGTGTCACCACATGAAGAAGTGTGGTAAGCTAGTGGACCTTCCCAGTAATGCTTAGAAAATCACTCATACAACTTTATGTAGAAACGTCCTTTGTTTTGAGTGTTTTGAAGCCGAAGATTTCTCACAGGGCTCAGATAACGTGAAAATGTAAACTCCTTTTGTCCATGTGGTTTTGTTTAATTGCATATCTTCTCGGTCATCTCCTTCTGTAGGGAGAGCAAACACAGGACAAGTTCAACACATCAAATTCATATTGTACAAGGAGATGAATGAATGCTAGTGCAATCTTATCTTTCAACATGAGAAACATCATTTCTTGTGAGAAAGAAAGCCGTTGCAACAAGAAGAATCACCTCGGGCACTAAAGGTGGTACAATAAAACAGGGTCTGTTTAGAAGATTCATCTTTTCCGTGGCGTGTTGACATAAATTTCTCATTTTCGTTTCACTTTATGAGGGGAATTACACAGCCTGGGCTTCATAATGATGATAACTGAAGCCTTTTATTGACGCTGGAAGCACCATTCTCCATCTGCTCATATGTGATGAAGGTCTCTTTGTTGGAAAAAATAAAAAAAACAACAACTACACAAACTGACTCATTACATGACTGCAAAAAGTCAACAACTTTTCTTCTGAGAGTTTCTGCTTCAAACCAAACAGTTTTCTATAAAGCAGTTAACAAGTTTCTTTCATGGTGGAAAATTGGGGAAAAGTGAGAGCTAATTCTATTTCTAGTGTCAAATGGAAAATTATTTTTATCTAAGGGATAAATTGTCGTCTGTGCTGCCTCAGAAGACAAAGATTGCTGTTACTTTCCGCTGGGAAAACACACTGACATAGGGATAACGCTCAGCCTCACAAAGCATGCTGCACAACAAGATTATAGATGGCATGATTGC
Organism: Plectropomus leopardus; assembly: GCF_008729295.1. Taxonomy (NCBI): domain Eukaryota; kingdom Metazoa; phylum Chordata; class Actinopteri; order Perciformes; family Serranidae; genus Plectropomus; species Plectropomus leopardus. The sequence goes on from NC_056465.1 coordinate 25,845,378, forward strand.
TGATATTTTCTGCAAGACTGACAGTTATGAGACTGATACTGACAACCCTCCAAACACAAAACATCCATCTCAACCTCTTTATCCCGCTCCCTGTTGTCAACCTCCTTCACAGATCTGAGCTCGCGCTATAGTCTCACCAGCGGCTCCAGTTCAGAGTGATCAATGAGGTTGAACTCCGAGATGAAGTAGTAGTAGTGCTTGTAGCAGGTATTGATGTGGGCCTCTGCACCCATGCTGCAGATGCTGTCAAAGTGATGGATGTAAACGTGCACAAACACCCGGAAGAGACGGCTCAGGATCTTCTTGCACACCTGCTGGAAGTTCTTGGGGAAAGGTACACCTAGTGTGGAAAAAGGAGACACGTGTGAGAACATTAGTAGACTTCCACCTGAGAAATTGTTTCATTAAACCTGAGACAAAAATGTAATCATTTTCTATAATTGCAACCCATCATTTTGCAGATGTAATATCATGTAAGTAATTATGATTTCTCCTAAACAGCATTAATATTGAGTACTAGTCAGTGTCAGACAGAGCACGACCTCTTGTCAGGTAAAAGAGACACAACAGAGAAAAGATAGGTCCCAAACTTAATACTCTATAGAACTTTTATTTAAAAATATATAACAACATGATTTTCAGTTGCATGCACCTTCAGTCAGTCTAAAAATTGCCTTTATGCTTTCTGTCATGAGAAACGATAAACACCTCTTGCAGTTGATGCGGATATGCAAAGGGCCACACCACCTCTCCGACATAGGCACAAGACACACAGACTTTTCGTTGGCGTTGTGTCTCTTTGTTGCCATGCACCGTTATGAGTTTTTGTGTCTCGTTGTTTTGTGTCTTTTTGTAGTCGTTAGGTCTCTTTAGGGTAATTTTGTGTCTTACTGAGGTAATTCTGTGTCCTTTTTAGTAATTTTGTGTCACCTTTTACTCATTTTGTGTCCCGTTGTAGTTGTTTTGTTTCACTTTGTAGTCATTTTGTGTGTCTTTATAGTTGTTTTTCCAGGATTTGCAGTGTCTTTTTGCAATTCATTTGCATCTCTTTGTGTCTCTTTGTGGTCTTTCCCTGGTCCCTGCATGTTAATTTAAACTTTGACATTTTGCAGGTGAATGCCAGGGCCCCCCCTGACACTTTGGGCCCCTGGGCCTGTGCACAGTAGGCCTTTTTAGTAATCCATCCATGCTTGTACCTGAAATATTCTCTATTACTTGATCCTTGAAGGGCTGTAAAAAGGTTGGGAACCTCTGCACTAGAGCACATCGTTCTACATATTATGCTTACAGTATGCATCAATTTTCTTTGCCTATTTAGGCTTTGGAGGATTGTGAACACACTGGGTAAAAGGAGGACAGACTCTTGCAAATCCATCACTTGCTAACAAATAGACACAACCCATTAGCACCTATGGGAAATTTGGAGTTTTCATTTTACCTGACCTGTATGAACTCCCAGAGGAAAATTATGCAAAATCCACACGGTGAGGCTCTTGATTCTCTCCTCTCATAAAAGCAGATTGTCAGAACTGTTACTGAGATAAAATACCACCACAATCACTTGTTCAATCTCCTAAATGCCAAGCTCATTGTTTCATTAACCTCTGCTCGAACTTTATCATCCCATTTGGGATTTTAATGAAGGGGAACAGCATTGCACTCCAGGCTGACACTTCAGCATTGATGCAGCGCAGCGTCTGTGCAGGCAGCAATCAATCACGTATTAGGTTACACACTCAATAAAAGTCTCACGCCTTTATTTATAGACTCCTCACACACCTACTCTGGTGGGGAAGATGTCCTCATTATTGATCAGCGACTCTATCCAGTCCATCAGCAGGTTCATGTACTTGAGAGCTGGCAGCTTGGTGGGTTTCTTGTAGTCGTCGCCATCCTGCCACCTGTACTCGTACCTCAGCCCGCCAGACATGATGGGACATGTGCGCTCGGAGCAGTACTCGCTCACCGTGCCATAAATCAAGTTGATCCTGTTAAAGAAATCCACCACGTGAACCGCAATCCAGTCGCTGATGTTTTCTCCCTCTGGCAGCTGAACTACTTTCCTCAAGTCTAAGCCAGACTTGAGCGAGGCCTGGGCTTTTTTGTAGAGTTCAAATCGCTGGGTGCCCGGTTCAAACCGTTTCCTCGGCCTGAATGTTTTGTCTTTGCTGAACACTTGTCCAAGACACAACGCCATTGACTCCGTGGCTTCCCCTGAGATAAGGGGGGAGTGAGCTCTCTGGAATAGTAATGTGTTTTGAGTTTGATAAAGCGTGACCTTCCTGAGAGATGCAACCAGGCTGGATTCAGCTCGGAAATCTGGTCACAGGGGGTCAGCTTCTGTCGTGCACAGATTGCAGGGAGCTCTTGTTTTCAGAAGGTGGGACGTTTCTGTGAAGAACAAACAACAAGAGAAGTCAGAGGCCTCTTCTTTTCTTGCCAATCCACTGCTTTAGACCAAAAATTGCATATGACCAAAACATCAAAGGTATAACTACAAACCATATCATGGTCAGATTGTTTACAAAGGGGCCATATAAAACCGAGAAGTAAGCATGACATCAAAATTCCCAAGTCAAACATTTTCAAGAACTAGATCATTAAAATGACTCATGCAAGCCAAAGTACACACTGCACAGAAAACTGTATTCCCCCCTGAGGAACTGAGGATCCTAAATGTGCTTTTATTTCCTCCTCTGCTCTGTGTGATCAAGATGACCATATGACAAGATCTTCAGTGGCACCCATTGATAAAAATAGCAAGTTTTACTCAGTTGTGGAAGAATTTAGGCCACTTGAGTGAAGCATAATTGGGAAAATGAATAGCGTGCAGCGGCTTACAAAAGGTTAACCACTTCTAGAGAGAATTGTGAAAGAAAAAGTCCACTGCACAATGCTCACTTTGCTCTGAAACAGCACAACTTTTAAAGAACATTCAGGTGACGACAAAGCTCCCATACTGCAAAACGTCAGATCTCAAATTCCTTTTTAAAAATCAAGCAGGTGTAGGTGCTGCAGAAACTACTCTATCCACAGAGAAATGCACATAGTCTGTATTCAGATACTTCGCCTTTAACCCTTTGAAACCATGTTTTTTCTTGTGCTGCATTCAGACACCTTTCACATGCATTAAAACTTTTGAAACTCAAACCAACTGGCTTGATTTCTGAGCAACTTGGTGAGAAATGTCCCACAAATTGCAAGGAAATAGGAAAAGGTGACAAGAAAGTGACTGAAAATTACTTTTAAGAGAGAGAGAGACAGAGAGAGTGAGAAAGGGAGATAAATTATTATGTTAATATAATTACAAAATAGGGGAAAAAGTTCTGAAAACTATTCAATTCATTATTATTTTTTATACTATACTATAAAACCATAATTCATCTTGCTATAATTCCCTCTTTAAAAACCATCCTACTTATCCTTTTTAGCGATTTCAGATCATTTTCTTGTAACTTGTAACTTCTTCCTGTGTTTTTGAAAAGACATCCAGCAATTTTCTCAGGTTTTAAAGAGCTAAACAAGCTGTCAGGACCTCTGAGAAGCTGCGATGTCACAACAGCGAATTACAGTGTAGTCACACCCACACTGTCAGTGACAGAGATATGTGAAATCAGCAAATTTGTTAATTTTTGTTATCATTTTCAAAAATGATAAATATATAGTCATGGTCAGGTCTGTCTGAAGTTTGCGCTTATTTTGTGTTGTTACTTTGCTGTTTTGTTATCTTTGAAAAACCAAATCTACCAGCAAAAAAGCGAAGCAATGTGCTACTGTGGACACTGGCCGCAGCAAAATGTATTTTAACCACCTAAAAAATCAATATCAGTGAAAGTTTAGGCTATATTTGGAATATTTTTTTCACTTTACCTTACACACTAACCAGTCAAGGCAGCAACAGACCAGCAATTCACTTGTTTTGCGAAGTAAAATTACTCTTTTTGTCTATGGTGTCTGGTCGCTTTGGGACAACAGTTTCAGTTTCCTGTTGGAAAGGACTGTCAGATGGCAAGGCGACGCAGCAGAAATATTCTAAATAGAGTGTACACACACTGATATTGATCTTTCGGGGTTTGCATTTTTTTAGGTGGTGGCTAAAAATCAACGGAGACAGTGTCGTTTCATTTTATGTACGTGATGCAGGGTTTTTCTTACCAAGTTAATGTAAACAAATTTGATTCAGTCTACCTAGAGAGAAACGGTTACTACAGTGCCATTACAGTCATTCCCCGGCTGCAATGGTGGTGCAGAGATGGAAACCTGGATACACTGACCAACCAGGGCAGACTGGGCTTTTCAGGAAGGGGGCTTAAAGAGACAGGCGCTAAAACAGAGCGTTTCAGACGGACATTGAGAACAGGTTTATTCAGGCAGACAGTGTGGGAAAAAATCATGTGTTATTTGAACATTACAGCATATAAACATGTTTCAGTGAAAACCCAAAATAAAAGTATGAAACAGAAAATGAGCATAATATCTGACCTTTAAGTTTAGTGTAAAAACACAAAGCATGGCAACCCACTCAGTTCAGCCTCCACACGCCCTAGATGACTGGTGATGAGATTCACAGCCTTTAAATTTATGATAATAAAAAAATGATATAAGAATTTGAATATTAAGTAAGTGGATTATTATTGGAAAATAAAGTGGGTAGTAAGATATAAAGTTTAGGTACATATCATTGTGTTATACTCCACTGAGTTATGATGTAACTGTATCAGATGCCTCCACAGACTTGACACTGCAGTCACATTCAAGTGACTGTGGTTGCAACATGATACTATATCCGCATTTGTGTCCCATTTTGAACTGCCGGCCTCAACATTTCCTGTGGTTGTTTCTCTGCGACTCAAATTAGCAGAAGTTTCTGTCTCTGCATTATCATCTGTGCTCACATTACAGACCAAGCACTGATCTGGAGGTTTGTTGTGAACTTGTGTTGACCTAGTGCCTCATTCGAGAAAACTCTCAGTCCACAGACTCCTCACTTCAAGTAGTCTGTTCACTCTTACTGAAAAAAATGAAAAAAAAGTGTTTGATATATGAGAAGGGTACTTTTTCTTTCCACTAGCTTTCACAGTCTGCCTGATTTCAGTTCATAACTCACCACTGGGGGAGCATGAATACGTGGTCATGAGATAGCTCTTAGTGTGTCCATAACAAAAGGGCTTCTGAGGAAGGCTCATGGTCATATGTGACACTCAGTGCTTCATTCAGGGAAACATTAAACTTGGACCCTCTGAGACACTAAAGACAGTATTGGTTTGTACCAAAAGTGACAGCATGTGGGACAGAGTGTCTTAAATTCTGATCAGTTTACGTCTCCCTACGTGCCTAAACAGCCTGCAGACTGGAGCATGTCTGATCACGCACTGTTGGCATACTTTCATGGTTTCTCTGGAATTTGCCTCAGACTCTGGAGACCAACCAAACTCCCCTCAAGACCCGACACATAAATGAGACAGAAAAAAAGAAGGCACAGCAAGTCTCGGATCAGAAATAAAGGAAGTGGGAGAACAAAAACAACAAACTAACGTTACAGAATGGAAAAAGCTGTCTGCACTGTACCTGGCTGAAATCCTACAGCGGAGAAATGTGGTGGAAAGTTCAGGGAGGATTCAGGCGCCGGAGCCCTTGACTTCAAACTCTCCGTGGAGGACAGATCCAGCTGCTCTGCCCTCTCGAACTCCTCTGGATCCTCTCCCTCTCTGCCGGGCACCAGCAGACCGAGAGTCTCCAACGTCACTCTGCAGCAAAGACAACACAGTAAAGAGAGAAAAAGTTGTTTGGCTTCTCTTCCTGTGGGTGATGTCACATCCTGACTTTGCCTTCTCGGATCTGTGTGTGTGTCTGTGGGTGTGTGTGCAGGACCTATAAATTGAGGGAGTAGAAGGGGTGGAAAGGGCCTTTCAAAACCCCCACTCGGCCCTCCCTGTTTTCCATTTCTTTCTTTTCTTCTCATCCTGCAGACAGAGCAGCCAGCCCACTTGTCCCACCAAAGTCCAGCCCTCTGGTAAAGGTCCTGAGAAAACAACCCCTCCTCTTAAGCCACATATAGGACAGAAAGAGCAAAATGATCCCACAAACATTTCTGGATGTTTGGCAATCCGTGCCACTCTTTTTTCTTTTCCTTTTTTTTTTGTGAAGTCTCAATAACATATCATTTAAATTCTTGGCCTTTTTAAGATATTGTCGTTGAACTTAACCCTAAATAGAGAAAGTGCTAGTCTCCAAAAAAATGCTTCTCCAAACACTGACCAAAAATGCATTTAAATCATGAACAAACAAGGCATGTTTGGCTGAAACTGTCTACTGGTGCCCTTGGGGGCTGAGTGCTCTTATGATAGCTGCCCTGACTGATGTCTTTGTGTTGAAGGTGAATGGGTGCCACTAAAATGAAGAGGGTGTCTGTTTCTGTGTAATGACACCTAACCTGCAAAAAGAAGACTCTTTGTGATAATTCCCTCCAGTATGGAATAATAAAACTGCAGGATTAGATTGAGTGTCATTTACAGAATGAAAGGTTCGCACATGTTTTTGATGAAGTTTTATGATATGATTTATGTCTTCTTAGTCGAGGAGCAACATCATCAGACAACTACAGCTAGATTTGTGATGACAGTTGCCTTTCTTTCCAGGATTAAAATATTGTAACAGTGTGTATACTTATCTGAACACTCTTAGTGTTTCAGCGAGTGGCAGCAATCAAGCCAGTAGCTAAATCAAAGTGGTGAGATTACCAAATTTGGAGTTCTCTGTGCATGGTACAACAGGCATACAAATGAGATTTTATTGCTTTCCTGAAGCTTTATCTCAAGACTCTTGATGTTGCCTATAATGGGAAGAATTCTGACCCTGATCTCACACCCATTAGGTTCAAGACGTACTGTATTTTTGGAGGTGAATAACATAAATGTTATCTGTGAGAAATAGCTGCTACATTTGATTGTGTTTACCCTCCTTTTTGGAACATCTGAAAGTAATTGTGCATTGTACTAAATAAGACTGATAATCTGTGGCCTTGTAGCACCTCTAATAGCCTTAGTGCTTGTGAAAAAAACGCAACCAATCAGGGGTGAGGAGTCCCAATTGCAACTGTCAGTCATGTCGATGAGAAGTAGAGTTATTCATATTCCACATATACATTCAAGTTTCTTTCAGAGTAAAACAGGTAGCATATTCAGGTTTCTCATAAACAGAGTATGGTGTTTGGTGTTAGACACATAAACGGGATGCTCAAAAAATCCATTCATAAACAGGTTTATTCATGTCAATGGAAACACACTCGTTTTCTGCTTGTGAACCGCGGTCAAATTGTCAAACTAAGCAGCACTGATGAATCAAGATTCTGTACCTGCATTGCCTTTTTGTTGCCCCAGATGTTTTCAGAAACATATTTTAGTGTGCTGTTTAGCTTTATTTTGGATAAACTGTAAATCAGAAAGTTGGCCTGGCTGGTGGGCAGTGTTTGGTACTGTATCTCAGCATGGCAGGTGGGTCTCAAACATTCTCATTTTACAGCTAAACAGTGCACTAAAATATGTTTTTGAAAACATTTGAGGTGAGAAACAGGCAATGCAAGAAGAGAGTCTTGATTCATATTTGATCAGTGCTGCTTAGTTTGACAGTTTGACATCACTTCAGCAGTAACTGACATGATTAACTCTATGATCAACTCTAGCTTTAACCAAAGACCTAAACGTATGATTATGAAATACTATTTATTATTTATGTCATAAGGCTATATATGTAATACGCATATAATATGGTGTAGTGGTAGCTGATAAGTTGGGTGTACTACAAGGTAGATGGGAAATTTACTTAGAGGAGAGAGGGCATACTCTCCTGAATATTCCAGTGGCTTTTGGCTGATATGTGTGCTTACTGGAAACACCCAGAAAAAGAGCACGGCATAAACCTGCATACAGCCTCCACTACAGCACTCACTGTGCATATTTTGTTGATTTTCTTCCATCTCTGTACTGCTCAAAGTTTATTTGAGACTTGTATATACAATAATGGACTAAACAAAGTTGTTACAGGCTGCAGTAACCCAATATTTTCAGTAGGGGTCACCATGACTATAATTCTGAGTTCTGTTTGATGACACTTTCTATATTTGGGGTTATTAGTGAGTTATCATCAGGGGAATACCTTTTTATTAAGACCAGCAGGTAGTTTGGGTTTAAGTGCTGATTAAATATTGATTAGTGCTTAAAAATTTGGCATAAAATGCTTGTATACTGCTCAGTGTATATAAAGGAAGTAGCCTAGAGGTAAGTGGATGATCACAGTTTTCAAAATTCAGTTCAAAAGGTATAAGCCACTGTTTGAAAAAAAAAAACAGGTTTTCTTACATTCTTTTACATACAAAAAAATGCATTGGCTAACCATTATCTGACTTACACAACACATTTGTCAAAAACTCCCAATAGTGACGACACACACAGGAAACTTGACATGACACAATGGCCTCCTGCTGCCCTCTGCTCTACTTCTGCTCTGCTTGTCACTGTCATCACCCAAAAATGTGACACAGGAGGAAGTGCAACCAGTCCAGCCATTTTTCCACCTTTGATTGTCACTCAGCAGTCACTGCTATAAGTCACTACAACCGTACAGCCAGTAACAACAAACACAAAGGTTAATGAAACCATTGTAGCTGTTGGTATAGGGAAAGCTGTTCTGCCTGTATGTTCAACTGTAAACATGTTTTGTTAGTGTCTGTTCTCCATTAAAGTAAACGTCGAATTAGAAAAAAAGACATATTTTAGGCATTTTCTATATTTTATACATATTTCAGATGCATATTTCAAAAATATAAAAGAATCAAACACCTTCTTCTTCTTCCAGGTTTAAAAGCTCTCCTGAGGCCTCAGGCTTACTGTAATAAAGGGCCCCGCAATAAAATCTGACGGTAAACCATTCTCTCTGTAATCCCTCTGTAATCATTACAGGTGCTCGCCATCAGGACAGCGTCGCCTACAACATTCCAGTATCTATATCACCTCACTTAAACAGGCTACTCACGTGGGATTACTTAAAGTCACATCAGATCCTTTTCTTTAATGTTAAATGTTAAATAAACTCGCACATACCTGAGCAGAGGTATGGTTTACATAGCATGAAATGTTAAACATGTTGCCGCTGCTGTTTGACAGACATGAACAAGCAGAGTTTTATCTTTACTGGGTATCAGACTGTGTCATTCATTGATCTGAGGCTTGGATAACAGTGTTGTGCGATGTGTTTTGGGGTTTTTTTTGTACAGTGGTGGCAGATAAACATTGAAGAGATAAAATGTGGAGGCAGGTAGGTCATGTGTGCTTTTAGCAGATTATTTTGTTGTAACTATCATTGTAACAGTACAACAGGTTGTACTATGTTAATTTGTATAGTCCCTATCAAATAAACTATATAAATGAATATAAAATGACACGCTGACAGGCAGCATCAGTTGATAATGTGACCGGATGGACCCCATGGCAGCTGTATGACACGCAGCTGGATGGCATCAGGTTGAAACACTGCCGGTGACAATGTAATAAAAAGAGCGTGAGGGTCCTGATAGGGCGGGTGGGTCCAACAAACCCCCAGTGTTCACTTCCTGCATGAATGTAGAGCCAAACCATTATGTTTTGGGGGGTTTTCTGAACCTAACCATATGCTTTTGTTGACATCTGTAATGTAGACAGTAGAGTCCACTCACAAAGCGATGATGTGCAACAACTTGGGATGAGAGCATGTTGTAATGGTGTGGATCCATAGCTTGTTTGAGATTGGAGGAATGTTACAACTGTCCCTGGTCTCCCCTACTTAGTGATAATCAGTTGCATGCCAATAGGCAGTGGAAAAGTAGGTCTAAAGCGAAGAGGAAAAACTAATTCCAGCAAGAAACACAAAATTCAGTACTCATCTGATGAAGAGTGATTACTTAATTATATTTATATTAGACAATTTACAACCGACCCTGCGCACTGGCACACACTTCTAATGTAGGAAACTGTTTTTTCCCATGTGTGTGTTTTTTGATTTATTGGGTAAATAGCAACTCTCCATGGAGACGTTATAATATGCTAACTAGCCTATATGCCCCTAATATCTTTCACTTTCTTCAGTTCAAAGACAAAAATGGCGTGCTTCTAATCTACCGTATACTAGAGTTTAGACAGGGTCACTCCCAGCAAAAGCAGCCTAAGCAACGTTTTTTGTTTTTTTTGTCTGAATAAATCTGCGCTGATTGATTTTGTATTGGTGATGACTGATATTTGATACATACGGTTGGTTACGTCCTTATTAGGCGACCAGCTCACAGCAGCGCAGAGGTGACTCCACCTTTTTCCAGCTCCATCAACGGTCTGAGTCAAGAGGAAGATTTAAGCGGAGAGGAAGAGGAAGCAGCGCTGAACTCCTCACACGAGCTGGGCGACGTTATCAGCCAGCTTTTTACAGTCTCCACAGGTTTATTTAAGGTGAGTACTTTCTTACAATGTTTTTATGCGATTAAACACCTCGCAACGTGCGCACTTGACGAGATTTTCGTTCATTTCAGGTGCATTTATTTTAAGGAGGGTGTGGGGGGCGCGCGCTGCCAATTTCCGTAACGTCATGTTTAAGTGAAATTCACTCAAGTGGCTTAATTTGCTTCTTTCTAAGTTTAATATTGTGGACCAAAATACATTTTGCTGCAAATTAAGAGCAGGCTGAGTTTTTTGGGTTTTCTTTTTTAAAGCAAAGTTAGGTGCGACTTACCTCTGACCTCGTATCCGGTGTTGTGCCCAAATGTGTGTTTCTTGAAAACATTTGGTTGCAGATTACAGTAAATTTGCAAAGCAATTACCTGAGTTATGTTGGCTATTGATGTATCGCCCTGTATGTGCCCGCTCCTCATCATTTGCACCTGCGCTGCGGACAAAGAGCTCATTGACAGCCGGGTCTCCTTCCGCTCTGCACAGTGGGTGCACTGCACTTTGAAGGCAATTGTGTCGATTGTAGCTGTCACACATCGTCATGTAAGAGATACATAGAGCCCACTGATGTGTGCATGCACGTGTAACAGGTGGGTAAGCATTTCTCCTAGTTTGAACAGAGTAAATCAAAAGTGAAACTTAGCTTTTGGCCACATGTTACAGCTGTTTCTAACGGTTTAACTTGAATCAGAGTGGACTCTGGCGCACCCATTTTTCGTCCATCCAGTTCCTGGGACGGTGTATTGTCCTGGTGGAGAACATTGAAAAGAAGTGGCAAGTTTCAGACAGAAGCAGGCCAGTCTTCTCAGTGCAAATATTGACCCCCGCTTCAAGCGTTAAATTGTAAAACTAACAAGGAAAAAGAACAAGTAAGACAAATTGCAGTTGGACATCCACAGCCGCCAGCTATAGAAAAATCACCCACTTTGCATCAAGTGATGAGGCCAGACCAGCGTCCCTATTTAAACATAGCTTGCAATAACCCACCCTCCACCTTCTTGACTTACTCTGTTACTCTTTTTTCACACATGCAGCGACGCTAGGTCCTACTAAAGTAGGCTCGTGTGCAGGCTGATTAGAGTGTCTGAGTATGACTTATTACTAGTATCCCACCAACCTCCCAGGTTGCGTCAAATCATGTCGAAGCTTCAAATTTTATTGGCAGGTACTTATCACTAACTCTTAAAGGCCCCTAAAATGATATTGGGGACAGACTTATTTTTTTGGGGGCAAATTTGCATCAGTAACTACCCACAGAGAGCAAATAACAAAATATGCATTCTTTGTCCAAATAGAAAAAAGCCAAAATATTGAATATGTTGCAGCAGCAGACCCTGAGCTCTTCTCTTCATGGAGTTCATGTTTCTCAAATGTCTCGTACTCGATGACCCTCGTTGATGTTTCTCTTCTCAGATAATTGCCTACTCAGGTAGATTATGGATCACTAACTCTGTGTAGACATGTAAACATTAGCCGTAGCTAACAACTGTGGGATGGAGACAAAGAGCTCCAAGGTCAACCAGCCCAGGTGTACTTCTGATAGTAATGTAAACACTGCAGCATTGTGACTGTTAACGCTCCAGCGATGCATATTGTTATCGCCTCATCAGCTTCAAATGTCGACACCTTGTCTGAAAGACTCCTTTAAGACAAGTTTCAGTCAGTGGAAAATGACATGTACTTTGACGTGTATTTTTCAAACAAGAAAACTCTTGCAGGCTGAGCTGGGTGTGTTTATGCAGCAGTCAGACTTCACACAGACCACAGTCTTCTCCTGTTGCTCACTGAGCAGTTGTAGTAAAGTGATTTGCTAGGTAGTGGAAAAATGTTAGTCATGCACGTTTCCCTCACCACATATTCCCTACTAGTCGGGTGTTAAAGGGATCCTTGTCACTTCTCAGTTACTTGGTTCACAGAAGCACGAAGCAAATGACAGTTTGTGACCGAGGGGTATTTGAAAACACTCGAGAGGGACTGCTGTTTCATAAAAAACGCCTCAGGCAAACTGTGAAAATGTCACTCTTTACTTTGGATCTGTGTGTTGTCAGTTAACCCAGCCCATGTTAGCTTTGTATGCTGAATAGTTATGTAAATAAATAAGTCAGTATATGAGGATGAATTGAGGTTCACAGAGCATCTCTGAATTCATTATTTATCCAAGTAAATGCATAAATATTGACCCCACATTAAAGGATAGAAACTGTGTTAAGTGACACTATGTGTACACTCCTTTGTTGATATTTTAGGAGACTGTTTTGTAATTCATGCTTCAAAGTTTGATGTGCTTCTTCCTTTGAGTAAGCTGCCTTATCCGACAGTTAGTATTTCATTGAGGTAAATGTTATGAATGCTAGTTAAGGGTTTAGTCACAGTTATCTTTTACAGCTTCATTTTGTGGTGTTTGAGTCAGTGTGGTTTTCAGGCCCTAAAAAGCTTGTCGAATGTACCATTGAAATCTAACCATCCACCCCCACCCATAGCCTTTGGTTTCATTGGATTAAATTGACTTTTTCTGCTTAAAAAAAGTTTGTTTCCTTTATTGTAGCTGTGGCTGTAAGTGGCTATTTCAGTCCCATTAAATATGTCATGATGGCCTCACAGATGTTTATGGCTGTGTTTTGACTAGCATGCAAGGAAAGCTGTGTTTCACATTTAATCAGTGATGACTTTTTTGTCCTGTGTTTGTTACTGTGCTTGTTGGGTCATGGTTTTGATACCAATATCTGCAGCCATGAATAGATAAGTCAAAGTGTTTAATAGCTGCATCGTCAGGTTTTGGAAAATTAGACCAAAGGTCAGGCTTTTAAAAACACACTTGTTACAAATTGTAAGAAAAGATATAAATGTTGAAAAGCTGTTGTCACAACTGGCTATTGTTTTCTCTGCGTGTGTCATTATCAGTTGTATCAGAAAATTCCAACTAAAATTTTTACAAGCATTGACACATGTATATGTTTGAAACGATCAAGTGGAAGTTCTTGTCATAGATGCATTTTAGGTATTCTTGAAAGACATGGATAGTGTCATTCCAGTCGTGGTTGAGTCTTACATAATCTCAACCTGTCTGTCGGGCGTGTTTTACACTTGCCCCACATATCAAGTCTGGAGTTGTTTAGTTAACGAGTTTGAGCGTGCTCGCTCGCATGAGACACCTACCAGGGCACACCCTTGAGTAGACGAGAAAAGGCTTTCAGTGAGGCAGAAAACTAAGTTTTTAAACAGATGAGGGATTCCCCTTCTGTAATTATTAGGTGCTGGTGGACCAATGTGGCCTGTCCTCTTTTCAGGTTACATGGTGGAGCCGAGGTTGTGTGAACTCAGCTTGTAGCTGTTTGGCAAAGCTGGAAGTTTCTGAAGTTTCTTGACATTTTGCCAGTCTTCCTTTTACATAGTCGTATTTTCTGCATCATTTTTGTCATTTAAATTGTCTGGATTGTAATTTTATTTTGTTGGTCTATTCTGCACATGCAACAGTTATTGCACATCTGTCCATCTTTGGAGAGCAGCTTCCTCAGTTGCTCTTGAGGTTTCTTCCTTTTTTTCCGTTTTTTCCGGAAGATTAAAAAGGACTTAGGGGGTTGTATTTTGTATAGTTAGTAAAGCCTCTTGAGACAAATTGTGTTTTCTGATAATGGGATAAATATCTAACAATGACTTGAAGTGAAACACTAGGTGTGGTTCCATGTAACTCTTTTTATGTGCATTTTCAATTTGCACATTGAAAAAACAGAGTGGAAATGCCCAAAATTCCCAAAAAATATTATTTAAAAAGTTTTTAGGCTTGGGGGCAATGGTGTACCGATAAAAGATTAATGCAACTTTGTTGAATAAAACCGTTTTAGTGAATTAAGTCATGACTTAGAGCTACAAGCTCTCTGTTGTCACTGTTGCCTTAACATACTTATGCATAAAGGCTGTCACCAGAACTCCTCCAAGAGCACATAGTTATGATATCAGTTGTTCAAAACTCTATTTCCATAGTCCAGTGTGCTCTCCATTATACAGCTGTTGTTTTCCTTCATTTAAGGTTTGATGCTTTCTTAACATTTTCACATTTTTTGCATTTTCTTTTGCTGATGATCTGTAAGTTCTGTTAAAATGTGTGCTGCTGGATGGAAACCCAAGTAATATTCCGTACAATTGAACTTGGTATTGTAGCAAAGATATAAAAAACCAGTAAACTACACGTTGTTTCCAGATGTGCATCTTTCAAACTTGTGAGTAGTATGGTTAAACAATTTTCTGATGCCAAAAACTTGAAAAATAATTAAATTGCAAAGTTAATTTAAGCAAAGTCCTACAGGCGTTTACATTTAGTTTCAACATTCAGATATCAGGAGGATGTTTCAGCACTTACAGGGTTGTTGGAACATTTAAAGTGATGGCTTGTTTTTGAGCAGGACTACTGTGGGCTCCCGTCAGAACGTGCACATTTTCATACGGTCTTGAGGATTGCCTCCCAATCTTTACCTGATATCAGACAGATTTGTGAACTCGGTGGTGGGTGGAATAAGGTCTGGATCCAGGCAGCATCGGTGTACCCTTGGTTCCTTTTTGTCATAGATTTGGCCATCATTTCAATCAGTTAGTTATACATTATACTATCCAAGTCCATCACTGAGAGCGGAGAACTGAAACATCTTTTAAAAATAAATCAGATCAGGGAGCACAAGCAGTCAGATGATCATTCAGGTATTTAAAGGTGTGTTGTAAACACCCATCACAGTTTATAGAACACTTTTGTGATTCAACTTTGACCTACAGTACTTGCATGATTGTTTGCACACTGTTTTCCTGTGCGGTGAGAGATTCTTTTAGACGATACAGTGAATTTACATTTGGTTTCACCCCTAAAAATACCCTCCTTCCCCTGACGTTACTGTGATGTCTGTATGTTTCTAGTTCTCTGCAGTTAGTTTGAGTGCAATTTTATCAGAACCGATGGAAAGCTATAAACAAACCTCGTTATAATCATTTGAAATTAAGTTTTAACATTGTGTAATTATTGGCTCTATTAGGTGTAAACTAGCTTAATTCTATGCTGTAACAGTTCCTAAGCATAATTTTTTGCAACTTCATACCTAACCAGATGCAACAACGTTTGCTCATAACTCAGGAGGGATTAATGATTCTGCAGGTCCCCCTGTTAGTACCGCAGTATGTGGACTTAGACCGAGTGATGCCACCATGCAAATGCACCTCCCGTTGTGCTCACTGCACCTGTTGAACTGCAGTTGTTTCCCCACAGCCTCCATCACCTTGAGCTCATTCATAAGGACGCGATGCTCTATTGTTGTGTTGTGGAAAGTTCCAGAAATCGGAGTCGTTGAGACCGGCGGAGGGGACAGAGAGGAAGGGAGGGGCATGAAGAGAATGAGACCAGTGTTGGCCTTGTCTGAATAGTTGCAGGTAGGGGTGATACTGCGCCCCCGCCACCACCTGCACTCACACCCACCCACACACAAACACACACACACACTCGCACACAAACACACACACACACGCACACACACACACACGCCCACAGGCAAACACAGTGAAAGAGAGATGGTGGAAACATGTCAGCTTCCAGACAAGTTCAGCAAGATTCCTGTGCTGGGGGGGGGTTACTACAGTTACTACGGTTACTACAACTTAACCCTTTGGTTGTATGAATCTAGTTATCTTGTCTTAAATTAGTTTTTAAAATGGATACGTCTTGTTAAATTTGAATATCAATAAGTCTGCGGTATTCATTTTTATCATATCACAAATTTTCCATGCATGGCTGGAAACTAATGGGCCCATTCAAATGTAGAGGGTTATTAGCAGTTATTCTAGACAGATGACATAAGTGAGAGTAAAATTATTATTATGATTATGCAGATGACAATGTCGCATGCCCATGCATTCTTATATTCAGGCGTTGCAGAAAAGAGATGCAGAGGTTATCCTGTGATATTTCTTCTAAAGGAGTGCCAGCCAGAAAAGTTTTCTGTAGACAGAAGTCACTAAAGGGATGATTTTTTTTTTTTTTACTGGAGGGATTGTTTTTCTTTTAAATACTGTGTTGCGTAATCTTTAGAAAAGTTAATGCAATAAGCCCGAATTTACCCTGAGCCTTTATTGTAAGTGTATCCAATATTAGATTTTTTAGGCTACATTTTACATTGACCTGTTTTTTTCAGTTTTTGCAAATATGTCACAGTCCATCCCAACACATGAGCTGTGCTTGTTTTGAATGATTCGGTAGTGTTTTTTTTTTTTTAACATCTTTGGGTAACAAAGCAGCAGAACGAGTTTGGATGAGATTGAGTTGTAACCTGTGTGGAATGAGACCGGCTTTTTTTGAATGCACATCTTCTTCAACTCGATTGTTATCTTGAGACACAGTTATGACAGACATATTTAGACTCAGAGGACCTGGGCCCCGTGACATCGCTGTTACTGAAGCCCAGGAAGTGCACACTGACTAATGCTTTTTGTTTTCTCCTGGATGGGTTTGTCATCCTGCTGGCTTGACTGGAATGTATGTTATTGTTTTTGCCAGGTGACATTAGTGACATTCACTTAGCTGGTATCTTTTTCCACTTGGCACTCACTCAGTGTTGTTGCTGCCATTCGTGATTTTCTGCTGACTTGATTAAAACTTTGAGCACAGGAAGAGACCAAGATGTAGCAGGATTAAGGACAAATGTAATTTTTGTTTTTTTAAAAACTTTGTTTAAAAAATATCTAATAAATCTACCTTGTACCTTGTAATAAATCCTAATCAGAAATACTTTATTGATCCCCCCTAGCAAGGCATGGAGAATTATAAGTAGAGATGAGTACCAGCACAAAATTTGTAAAAAATTATAAAAAGGAAATACAGTGAAAATAAAAACACTTAGCACTTGTATGTGAAAATTTAAAAAACAATAAATACATAAAATTTGCTGAGTGGAAAGTGTGTAAAAAATATTAAATATAAATATAGTAAAATAAAATAAAAACAATTAGCACTAGTATGTGAAAATTTAAAAAAGATAAATATGTATTATGTGTTGAGTGTGTATAAAATATAAAATATAAATATAGTAACAAAAAAAAAGAAATACAGTAGAAATAAAAACTATTAGCACTAGTGTGTAAATCTTTAAGATTATAAATAGGTATAATGTACTGATTGTATGAAGTGTGCAAAATGTAAAACTATATGCCTTATGCTACAACACAATGTATAAAACCAGTATGTAAAGTAAGAAATACAAAATATAATATCCTGACAAAAAGATGGCACCAGTAACTTGAAATACACCACTAGTCTTAACTTTCCAAGGCAATGCCCTGACTATGATCCGGCACTTCAGAGCAGCATCATATCTTGATAGAGGACAATTTTCACATTGAGTAGTTTGACCTGAGATTTGTACTTTGGCAGCAAAGTCGGACTCCTCACACCAGTGTGTGACATGCTGGTGGAAAATTCTGAGTCTTGTGCTCGCTGCTGTAATGCGTCAGCTGCACAAACTTTCCTGTTTTTACACTTTCCAAGTTATCAATACTTCAAAATTAAGCTTCAGCAGTATCAAATACACTTGAAATCCACACCCAGTCGAGTTCAATTGAAGTAGCGCTCATTGCATTTCAAGGTGAAGCTATAGATGTGAGGTGACCAAGTGCTTTATGTACTGAATTTTTTTCTCCTCCAAGACACGCTCGTGCATTTTGTTTGGCAATGTGTCCCAGAAACAGGGTGTATCTACAATTCATGTCTAGGCTCTGGAATCTGAAGCATTAAGAAGTTTACAACCTGCTAATACTTTACTGCTGAAGCCTGATCAAAATTGAATTACATGAGTATTATTGTAGTTTGTGCTTTTATCCCACTTATCACATTGCAACATTTAGTTTTTTACTGATTAATTAAAGTAACTAAATGTTGCAAAGTGGATGAGAAAAGTGGGGCTAATCTGAAGCCAAAATGATTTTTGATAGCAAATTGAAATATTTGATTTTATAGACATGCCCCAACTTTTATTTCTAACTCCTAGCTGTTATTACAAGTTTTGACAAAAAAAAAAAAACTGAGATGCAGCAACAGTCACAAGGGGCACTAGTAGGTTACTGACTGTTATTCATCCTCCACTTGAATGAATGACTTATGTTTTCTGTCACTACAACAATGTATGTAGTTCTTTTTTGTCTTTTAAATTTTTACATCTGAAATGTATTTTGTGCCTCTAGGGAAACAATACTTTTGGTTTTAACTTTGGTAAATACACCAAATAGTTGACACTTTCACTTCACAAGCATTAACATGGGTATTTTTAACTTTTCTCACATGACTTCTTGTGGTGTCTTTTGTTTTGATGAAGCCTCTTTCTGTCACACACTGGCATAGTGTGAATGAAGTCAGATGATATTTTAGTTTCTGAAGTTAATCATATCAGCAGTCATAGGGGTTAATAACTACAATCCCGATTCCAAAAAAAAAATGTAAGTAAAAACAGAATGCAGTGATTTCTAAATTCTTTTTAAGCTATATTCAGTTAAATACAGCCTACAAGATATTTAATGTTCAAACTGATCAACTGCATTGTTTTATGTAAATATGTTTTTATGTGATGCCTGCAACACGTTTCAGAAAAGTTGGGACAGGAGCAACAAAACAATGCAAAAGTTGGAATGCTCAAAAGACATCTACAAATTTAGGGATTTCACCATTTACAATCCATAATATCAAAATATTTACAGAATCTGAAGAAATCTGCATGTAAGGGACAAGGCTGCAAACCAGTATAAGATGCCTGTGACCTTTGACCCCTTCAGTGTCACTGCATTAAAAACCAACATGACTGTGTAAAGGATATTGCTACATGGGCTCTGGACCACTTCAGAAAAACCACTGTCAGTAAACAGTCTGTCGCTGCATCTACAAATGCGAGTTAACCTATCTATGATACTTTTTATTGATCTATTATGTTTTTATTACTCGATTATTATAACAAATTTACCAAAAATAAAATTTTTAAAACTTGTCATACAACGTAGGGTGTTATTCCCCAACAAAAAATTAAGTAATCTGTGTTTTACAGTCTGATATAAAGTCTCTCCAAAATAAAATTAATGCAGCTTGTTCCACTCAAGTTAAAGGAATGTAGTGCAATCTACATTTAGCAAGAAAACCAGCAAAATAAATAAAACTAATGTAAAATTCAAGTCACTTAACAAAACAGTTACTCTTTGTTACAGTAACAAACCTCATGTCTAGCAGTCCAACAAAGCATCTTACAGTAAAATTAGTGCAATTTGAATAACACTATAACTTTTATCTAACAGAAATTATTATAACTAGTCCATTCTTTCTGCATCAAAATGGTCCAACCTTAATTGGGCCATAAGGCATATCGCTGCCTGCTGATACAAGTGCTGTATTTTCATATTTACAAGCACATATTCCACAAATTTATGAAGTTATACAAGCTCCTGCACGGTTGACAACCTCGTCCTGTAAACATTTCAAAATAAAATGCATTGTATTTGCAGCTGATGGCATTCTGTCCACAAAGTCAAATAGCTTTTGTTTTGAAAGGGAAGCAAGGACGTTGAGGTGAG
This sequence comes from Plectropomus leopardus, assembly GCF_008729295.1. NCBI lineage: Eukaryota > Metazoa > Chordata > Actinopteri > Perciformes > Serranidae > Plectropomus > Plectropomus leopardus. Next base: position 25,865,426 of record NC_056465.1, read on the forward strand.
ACAAACATCTTTGTATTTCCTCATCTCTGTGACAGAAAGAGACTTTAAACTGCCGTGTAAAGTGGTATAGAGTCAATGTTATCATTCAGTTTGTCAGCAGTCTAGTCCTGCTGACAAACACAAGCCTCACACGTAAAAAAATGGTGAGCCACCGTTTCTCTAGATCTGCTGCGGCTGACATGCAGCTCAAATGTGCAGTGTGCACGCTCTAACTTGATCTAACATGAGCGCCAAAACAAAAAAACAACACGCTCGGTGCTGCTCACGCTCACAGGACGCGCGCTGTGTGAAACGGTGCGACCACTAGGTGCGACGCCTTAACGCACGTTACGTGAATCGACGTATTTATATGTATTTACACGTCGCCCCAGCCCTAATCCAGATTGATTTTATGAAATCTGAACAGCAAATAATCACATGAAGTCCGATTTTTGCAAATCCAAAACCACATGTGGAGGTGGTTTCAAATGCGAATGAATCAGAATGAGTGTATATTCACAAAAACTAGTTCACTGGTGTTAACATTAAATATTTTTGTACTATATTTAATTAAACATAGGTCGAAAAGGTTTTGCAAATTATCGCATTCTGTTTTTATTTATGTTTTACACGGCGCTTCAACTTATTTGTAGTCATTCGTTTCTAAACCACCATAACGTACGTTTCCTGGCGTTGCTTATTAAGCAAGGTGAAGAGGGGTGTTGGGCTTGCAGGACAAGATTGCTACCATGTTTGAAATGGCTCTGTCAGCGACTATGGCAAGGAGTCACTCATCAAGGAGTGATGATTTGTTGTCAGGTGTGTTTTGGTATTTGGAGGAGGGGTTAAAATGCACTGTCCATCACCCCCAAGTGACAGAGTGACAGGTAAAACCAGCCCAGTGGATCAGATACACAGCAACAGAACTGAGGAGGGCTTTTACAGAGACAAGATGTGTGTGATTTGAACAGGCAAGTTCAAATAGTATTTACAACAACGGCATCAGACTATATGCTTGTAAATGTAGTTAGACTTCTAGAGCTTGTATTGCTGTTTGCATTTTACTTAAGCCTTTCAAAGCTAAATTTTGAACATGAGCTGGCTTTGCGATGCTTTTTTGTTTTTGTTTTCAGTCAAGTGTGAACGCTTCCTTATTCATTGATTTACAAATATGCCACTTGATCTTAGAAACTCTTGAGTATTTAAACCATTGTGCACGGACAACATAAACATCTAGTTATGTTGCAAATCTGAAGGTATTATGAATGAATCCGTAGGGTTTTCCCCATGCATGTGGCCATTTACATGATGCCAAAGAACTAAAATTATCCATAAACAGGAACATGTGACAACTGATTTTATGTTTTGTTCTTCTTTGGAACAGCTGGGTGTGGCAGTGAGATCAGAGTAAGTGATTTCTTATCAAGGAAAGCAAAATCTCCTCACACGGGACGCTCTGAAGAATTTAAAGCATTATTTCATGAGTCATGTCTTCCCTCTGCAGCAATCGTTTCAGTCTGTCATTAGTGTAACTCTCCAACCCTGAGCAAACATCAAGCTTGTACGACTGTTTATGTCACTGCCTAGGTCGAATGTATAAGATTTTTCTCTGTGCCAAATATCACACAACAAAAGAACACAAATTTAAAGAAATGCAGCTACTCAAGACTTGTTTCAGGTATTTTAGCCATGACCCTGATTGTCTCCCAACACAGAGAGAAACATGGAAGCTAGTTTTGCCTTATGGGTGTTGGCCTTGTTGAGAGGCGTAACAATGGCCCCCTTCATGATAACAGAGTCTCCACTGATTTCTCGCCTGCTGCCTGTGAATAATATTATCAGCCCACCCCTTGGTGAAAACTTACAGGGCGACTCCAGTGTCGTGTGTGTTTCTGTATGTGTGTTTCAGTGGGTGGAGGGTGTGATATTGAGAGTAAAAGGTGGGGACTTACTGAATTTGGGGCGTCGGTCACAAAGTTGCAGGTTGCATTTTATTTTTTGGCGTGAGAATTTAAATAGGGGCTATCTCTCTCTCACCCCAGTTACACTCTGTCTTGGCGCTCGCTCGCACACAGTGCTCGCTCTCTCTGGCTCAGCCTCCTCTCCTCCCTCTCTCTCTCTCTCTGTGAGGTAGTTATTCATCCACTGTGTGAGTCAGGGAGGGTGGGGATTTGGAAGACTGCTGTACCAGTCACACTTTGTCAGTTTACTTTCTCATTCCCTTATCCCATCTCTCTCTCCCTCTGTCTCTCTCCCCCCGTCTCTGTTTCTCTCCCTGCTCTGCTGTTCTGTCTTTCTGCTGCTGCCGCCCCAGCCTGCCTGCCCTCCCGCCCTTATAGTTTACAGCAGCGCTTTGCCGTCCTGTGAAAGAGGAGTCCACTTTGGCTTTTGATGATTTAAGGGGAAAATTCTTGTCTCGACAAGGTAAGTTGCATAACGTTACATAGAAGGTGAACTAACTCATGTGGAGTCTGCCCACTTGTTGAGCAGCTCAGGGTTTGGGTTTTTTTTTAACCCAGGAATGTTTCTGATCTTTCGGTGTTTGATGATATAAGGCTGTCCTGGTTAAAATGTCTGTTTTTATAGCGGATACTTCACTGTGTGTTTGGCTAATGGGATCCTGTTTGCTCCTGATTTTTTTTTTTGGTTCATCATTAACTCCTACTTCATGAGTGTGAGCTCCCTTTTTCCATCCCTATGATTCATTTACTCTCATAGGAAATGTTCCCCCTCCCTTTCCGCTGTTTAATATCTCCTTTGTAGAGCAAACCAGCCACCTCGTTGTCAAGGTTATATTGAATGAATGATTGTGGTGGCTCATACAGAAGAAGCAACGTTGTGGTTTTATAGAACTATTAAAACAAACTTTCCATGGACTGATATAGCTGCAAGGGCTGTAAATCACGAGCATTTCTGCTAAGAGGGGACAGAAGTCAGTGCTCAAAGGTAGGGTGGCGTTTAAGAGGTCATGTGACTAAATTGCTTCACTCTGTCATGGGCAGACACTTTATGGACCCCTCTCACAGTTATGAGGAAGTTCCTGTCCTTATGGGGAATTGCTACTAGTTTTGCTGATACAGCTGAACAGCACTGACAGCTGAACAATGAAGTTCAGTTCAGTTTATACTACTGGTCCAAATTCTGAGGTTGAAACACAGGCCTTTATCCCCTTGACCCTGGAGCAACATCAGTTTTCTTGTGTTGCATTCAGACGCCTGAATTGGTGTGGTTTCTTTTGAAACATGGCTGAAAAGGAAAAAAACCCAACTTGGCAAGAGATGTCCCACAAGTTGCAAGAAACTGGGAAAAGAAAATGACCTGATCATTAGATTAAAAGGAGAGAAAAAATAAATGATAATAATAAAATAGGGGAAATGTCCAAAAAAAGAAATATTATTTTTTACATTTGTATTTATTTTTTTGATAAATTTCAGGTAATTGCCTTATAAATTGTAACTTGTTGCCACGTTTTTGAAATAAATCAAGCCAATTTGCACAGATTTCAAAGGGTTTAATAGTGGAGTGTAGGAATGATTAGTTAAGTTTGTGTTTAAGTTCACTGATAACTACATGCAGGAAGTGGCACAGAAATATCAGAGCAGTGATGTTCACTGAAAGGTTGTTAGGGGTGTACGATGCATTGATCTCTAAAGATGTGTCGATTCAGTGACCAGCGATCCAATACTATTGATGCAAAGAAAACACCAATACATCATCATCAATCATCTTTAAGATATGCATTGATTTTGAAAATCCCCCGTCACATCTGTGTCACCATTTTTATTCAAGCACACCTCCTTCCCGAAAATTGTATGGTTGTCCAAAGAATCAATATATCGTATCATGATAAAACCTGTGATTTACATCGCTAAGACTTAGTTGTTTTTGAAAAAAGGTCTTTGCAAGCTGATGAAAAGTTTTGTGGTTTCACTAAACTGGAACGAGAGGGGCCTCATTTTCAATTTTCTCAAAACTTCTATCTTAATCTGGGATATTAGGACAACAATATTGTTTCCTTTTTCTTCTTAGTGTTCATGATCATAAGACTATCCCCCGACTCACACAATCCATTTTATTATTGGTCAATATTCTCTAAAAAAAAAAAACAATCACTTCCAAGTGAGTCACATATTACATTTTCATACAGTAGTGTGAACATGAAAACTGAGATTTAATAACTTGTATTCAATGAAAAGCTAAACCTATCGATTGTCTGATTTCCGAATAAACTGTTTCAGTGTTTACAGTGTGTTTGAACAAACTAAATTTGTTTTCTCATGTACCTCCATTAAACTATTAAAATGTAATTAACTACCAACCTAATTAATGGAGAATTCTGGTTTTAAGAACTCCTTTTTTAAAAAAATTTCTCCTGGAAACTAATTATGAACTTAAATTCAAACCATGTGATGTGGTCAAACTGCCAGCACACAATTCAAGTTACAGTAACCAGAACATTACCACTTACCCGACCAGACCGTCACCTGCTCAATTTAACTGTTTAAGCATTTTTCCTCAGAACAAGACAGAGTCTACACAACAGACATGATGGTACTCTTGTTGAAATGTGAGGCGCCTGGCCAAATGCCTCACCATCGGTTCAAAAACAACCACAGCGTTTGGTGTAAGAGTTTGCTGAAATGTCATGTATCTGATCTGTTATACAACACACCTTCATGGGCACTTCTGATGATAATGGCCGTGCAGATGTTATATGTTGTTCTGGAATGCTGAACGTAATCACCTGGAAGCTGAACAAGAAGATTTGCCAAAAAGATACAGTGCTGTTGACATTGTTTTGTGGTTAACAATTGAAAAACCCTGAGGGGAACAAACTGCAGGGGGTGTCTACAAAAGAGAGGAATGTCCAGTTCGTGAGATGTAATCTGAGCTCACTGTAGATGTGTGCTGTTCAGAATCGTTTGAACTTTGACACAATGAATGCACAAAATAAGCAGATCAAGGACTATTATGTTTCTATTTTAATTGAACAATAAGGGCGACATCTAGAGATGTTCAGATACCATTTTTGCTCTCTCGATACCGATACCCGAACTTGAGTATCGACCAATACCAAGTACCGATCATCTGATACCATCGCTTTAAAAATCTTATCAGCTGTGTACTGCTAATCCTGAAGGCCTTGCGCACTGTACATGGTGGTACCATCTTGTGTAAAATAGTGCCTATAATGTTGACATTAAGTACTGACCGAAAATCAATTCCTTTTTGGCCTCCATATAACAGTAGTTGCCATTGACTGCACAGTTTACCTTGCTGTGTAGACTACTGTTTTAAAGAGGAGAGGAATAATTAATTTACGGGATAACTGCTGTTTATCTGGGTGTAAACATTTTTTGAGGTTATAAGTGTATAATGTGGCATCGGATTGGTGCTTAGACGACTCGCAGATACCCGATCCAGCATTTTAGGCAGTATCGGAAGCATTTCTAACACTGGCATCGGTATCTGAACAACTCTAGCTACAGCTCACCTCGCAGTTTAGGCAGTATCAGAGGTATTTTTTTACACTGGTATCAGAACTTCTTTAGCTACTGCTTGGTATCTGTGTATATTTTTTGCACTGTGTAAGGTAGTTTTTAAAATTGTAAGAATGTATTTTATATTAGTTGCCTTGAAAAACAAGTATGCACAATTTCATTTCCTGTGTGACATCCTGTGATACCAGACAGCATTTTAAAAGCTGATACTGAAAGCAATCTAACATCCTTAAATTTAAATCCAGCTCATTGCACAATGCACTTTAAATGGCACCATAATGTATGTCTTCTTGCTGTTTGCTTGAGCAGCACCTCTGTGAGCTCCCTGCCCTTCATTCCACAGCATGAAATTATTAGCTCTTAATTATATTGGCTTAGGGCGGGCTGCTCTTTAGGCCTTGGGCAGTGAAAAAAGTCAGAGCTTTGTAGATAGTACAACAATGGCGTTGTGAGAGGAGACCGCACCCTGCATGTCCTCTACTTTGGTGAATATGCTCTACAGTTTACACTTGATAAACTAAGCCTCTGTCAACAGAGAAGTGCGCAGGTCTAAGCAACATTCGTATGTGCACATATTTGTAGTTGAGCTGATGCATTCAGTTTACAGTGGCAAATCTCCAAGAAATGGTTACCACATAAGGAGAAGTAATACTTGTTAGTTTAAGGAACTTGAATAACAATGTCAGGGTTCTGCAGATTGAGGTATTAGTTCAGTGATCAAGAACTCTTCCTTGTTCGCTCTGAGTTGGGTTCATTTGAGGAAAGCGGTTTGGGTGTTGTGTCTTAACTGGCATAACTCCTGCACACAAACAGCCAGTGGAGTGCCGCCTCACTGTGGGATCAGGGATGCCCTCCCAGTTGCCTGTGGCACCTCCTATCTGATATCAGGCCATGTCTCATGAGTGGTTAGAGCAAAGCATGCTGGGATTTTTTCTTGGGAAGGCTTGTTTGGTGAGAGATGAGCTGCTCTGTCCCGGTAATTGCATTTCAATCCCACTGAATCAGGGAATGTCTCGAAATGCTTCTCCTAGAAAGGCATTCATTGGTTCTGCGTGAACACAAGGAAGACCCAAGCAATGAATAAGACATGTGGTTTTTATTTTTGTCAGTTTTTATGAAATCCAATCCAAATCTTATTTTTTTTATGTATCACATCCATAAAAAAACATCATGTTTAAATAGACATGTCTGAGATTTGCATCTTAAAAAAGTGTAAAAAAAAAAAAGTTTTAATTGAGTGATGTTTCACTCTTTTATTTATTGTCATGGCAGTGGTGGAAGGATGTTGATTAAAGTAACATTTTTTTATTTTTTTTGCAGATAATTGGGTTTCAACAATACAAGACGGCAAAAATGCTTCGGGAGATTCAGGAAATCGGCTCACATGCCATGGATATCTACGACTACCTCTTGGCAGGACTTGGTTAGTAACACACCTGATTAAATAAAAAATATTACTTACTGTGTGTTTGTTATTTAATGTTTTGGGATTTTTTTTCTCTAGATCCGCGGCTGAAGGGATATCCACTGATGCAGAGTCCCATTCCCATGTCCGCCATATTGCTGTGTTACCTTTTCTTTGTACTGTACCTTGGACCTCGCTTAATGGCCAATCGCAAGCCCTTCCAGCTGAAGGAAGCCATGATAGTCTACAACTTCTTGCTAGTGGCACTGTCGATATACATCGTCTATGAAGTAAGTCACCGTTGATTAAAGTCTAACATTTGTGTAGGTGTAATTACAAGGCAGCTCCATCTGTGGTATTTTGCATTTTTGCTGCGGCAAATGTTGATAATAGTCATAACTGAAAGGGTTAATTTGGTCTTTTTTAAGTGCCTTTATCTTGCCGTCAGAAAATCCTTTCTGACAAGAAAGCTGAAGGAGTTACATGACTCTTTTTAAAGCCACCAGACTCCTTTGTCAAAAATACAAATTTTAGTCTACTAATGTGTTGCCGAGCTGCTATGCTAGTTAGCGGGTTAGACGAATATTTCTCATATGGAAGATCAGTTAACACACAATTCACAAAAGGCTCGGCTCCGTCACAAAGGCTACAATCACATTACAAGCAAATGTACCACAAATCCAATTCAATTTCTTGGCTCTCGTGTGATCCACATTTGACTTATTAATTTCTTTCAGAGTAGTTTGCACACAGAAATCCAATCTTTTATTTTTTTATTTTTACCTTCTCCAGTCAGATCTGGGCCACTTTAATATGTGTTCATGTTTTTTCCAATGCATCTTTTTTTTCCATGTCATATGTGGGAAAAAAAGACAGTACACAAAAAGACAGTACACAAAGATCACTCAGCATACAGTGTTGGGAGCGGTCCGCTGAAACTATTAAAGGTTGACGTGGACGAATCGCTTCCCCTGTCAACAACCAAGAGAGCCTGAATTCCAGATGTTTCTGACACAGCTTGCCTACATATTGAGTCCTGCTGTGACCGAGTTGTAGTTAAGTGATGACAGAGAAATTGCAACGTAACCCTGGATATACTGAAGTTTTGGAGAAACTGTTCTCCGTGAAACCCTCGACATCGCAGCCACAACTCGACTGACTCTTCTCCTGCATCCACATCTCTCTCCACAGTACTACAAGCCATAGCTGCGAATAGAGAGATAACTTGTGTTCCTTCGTCTTCTCAACATATGACATATTGTTGCTATGTCATTCTTTTTTTTCCACCAAATGCCTTTGTCATGCAAATGTGACGTTTTTTTGTTGCTGTTTCGAAGGGCATGTGTAGTGTTTCAGGGCAAAAATCTGCTCATAATGTTGTCAGATATGTAACACTTCAAAATGACTACAAACTTAAGTCCCCATATAAATAAACTTTTCTTATGTAGTTCCTGATGTCTGGTTGGGTTACAACGTATACCTGGAGATGTGACGCAGTTGATACGTCCGACAGTCCTCAAGCACTTCGAGTAAGTCCTCTGTGTAAGTCAAATGCAATTCATGATTAATATGAAGTGAAAAGATTATTTGACCAGCTCTTTATTCTCCTCACCAGATGGTCCGAGTGGCCTGGCTGTTCTGGTTCTCCAAGATCATTGAGCTCATCGACACAGTAAGTTCAGTCTTTTAATCAACCGCCTTGGTGTGTAGTTGTGTTCACTGTGGCTTCAACTGATCGATATCTTCTTTGTTCAGCTGTTCTTTGTGTTGAGGAAAAAGCACGGCCAGGTCACCTTCCTGCACATCTTCCACCACTCCTTCATGCCCTGGACCTGGTGGTGGGGAGTCGGCTATGCACCTGGTGAGTACATATTAACTACATTTTGATTTAGCAGAGTTTGAAAATGATTAATGGAGGACCAATAGATCGTTTTTCACTCTGCATACCAATCTTGTACATGTTGACCCGTACAATCAGCAGCACTGTCCTTCATTTGGTTTCTGCTCTTTTCTCCTTAAACGACCCTTAAAGAAAGCTTGTGCAGGCTATCTGCAAAGCATTACGTCATAGGAAAACCATTAACCAAGAGCCTGACCTTGCAAGAAAAAAATGAAGAATGTAGAGGTCGTAGAGGTTTTACTGGGAGGTTCTGGTCTGAGTTAGCCTAATGCTGTTTGATCATTACCCCAGGTGGAATGGGATCTTTCCACGCCATGGTGAATTCCACCGTCCACGTCATCATGTATTTCTACTACGGCCTTGCTGCTGCTGGACCTCGCTTCCAAAAGTTTTTGTGGTGGAAGAAATACATGACTGCCATTCAGCTGGTACGGTCACCCTACACTCTGCCGTTTTCTGTGTAATTTGTTTGATCATTAATTTTTAATTTTAATTTTGCTACTGCAGGGATCAGTTCCAGGACAGCATGACATAGCTTGAAGGCAGTTATTTAGAACCTTTATTTGGTGTCTTAACCCTTTGAAACATGGATTGATATTACTTTTCTGGTGCTGTACACAAGTATTTAACCCTATGAGGTAATTGGTATGATTGCCTTTAAAAAAAAAAAAAAGGTGATGAGCAACTTGGCACCAAATGTCCTGCAAATTGGAAGAAATTAGTAGAATTTGAAAATGATTTTTAAATATTATTTTAAAAACTATATGTTTAATTACATAAGTATATATTTGAAGTTATTTTTACAGAATTAGCTTTTTTTTTTTTTTTTTTTTTAAGATATTTTTTTGGGGCAAAGGGCCGAGGCTGGAATCGAACCCACAGCTGCTGCAGCGAGGACATAGCCTCTATACATGGGGCCGCTCTATCCACTGAGCTTTTTAATCACTTTTTTTCCAGTCTTGTCTTTTGATTTTGTTTTGTTTTGAGGTTCTTTTACTTTCCTTTTTTTTTTTAATTTTTGCTAATTTTCAGGTAATTTTCTTGTACTTTTGACTGATTTCATTTTTTCTTAAGTTGCTCATTGCCTTTTTTCAAAGAATTCAAGTCAATTTGCTGAGGTTTCAAAGGGTTAAACTACTCTGGTTCTTTCATTATGTCTTTAAATGTCATGTTAATGTTTTTGCTCTCAGACAAATGCCTCTAAATTTATTTTTAGTAAGTGCTCAGCTGACTCCTGATTTCTTCCCAACAGACCCAGTTCGTCCTGGTATCTCTCCACGCTACCCAGTATTACTTCATGGAAAGCTGCGACTACCAGTTCCCCATGATCCTCCACCTCATCTGGATGTACGGAACCTTCTTCTTCGTGCTCTTCTCCAACTTCTGGGTCCAGGCTTACGTGAAGGGCAAGAGGTTGCCCAAACAAGACTTTAAGCCGTGTCAGAACGGCACGGCCGTCTACACCAACGGCAAACACCACGAGAACGGCATCAACCACGGAGCCACCAATGGCACCAGCAACGGCTCTACTCGCCACGAGAACGGCAGCGCTCACATGAGCAAGATGAAGAAGGCCTAGGATCTCCAGAAGGAAACACCCAAGAAGTATGACCCAGCGAACCTGTTACTACGGTTTCAAAGATAGTTTTGGCTGTGTTTCTTTTCCTGGTTTTCAGTTGTATATGCAACACATGGGGAAATGATGTGGTCAGTGATTTCCACAGTTGGAGTCCCATTTTCGGTTGGTTTATTTGTTGGTTTTGTTGAGTTGGGAAACCATTTATGGCACAAAATGTATGAAGAGAAGATGTTTTCACCTAAGTGTTATCTTCACTGATGTTGCAGCAACCTCCCAGTTCAGTATCACACTGATGGCCTTTCACCTCACTTCCTTCACTACTTTTTGACCCCCACATTGTCCCGACCTCCCTGTGGACAGATAACTGTACAGTTTCTATCGAACTTGAAAATACTTTTTGTAAATAGTTTAACAGCAAAACAAAAAAATAACTAATTGTATTGGTATGCTTTAGACTTTCTAAATTTTGTTATATTGTGTATTTTAAATTAAATGCCAATAAATTCCATTTTAAATTATCTTATACGTTCTGTGTGTCAGTACTTTAACTTGCAGAAAGGCAGCTCACTATGTTTTAGTTGTCGGGGCTTTGCAGGAAGACTTTGACATTGTGTCGTGTTGCAACAAAGAAGAAAAGTATTTGCATTGCTTGCTTGAGCCTCTTGTCTTTGCCATCCCAAGTATGCGGAGCAAGTAGGTGGTAGACAAGAGCCCCATTCTGCTTTGTTGAAAGAGATTCATCGTGAGAGGCAGAGAGAGAAAGCATCCTGCACGCCGGATCTACACCCACACGATTCAGCCATCAGTTGGGTTCGTCTGGGTCAGAAATGCACTCATATTTCCATTAGCAGCTCGAGTGTAGGGTTGTTTTTTACACTCATTCAGTCTGCAAATGGATGCAAGCTAAATTAACAAGCGGTTTGTTAACAGAAACAGGCAGGTTTTCCTTTTATTGCAACGTATGTGGTAGCTGTAAATTTCAGAAAATGTATGGAATTTATGATTTGTAGGGTTAAGGCTAGGGTTAGTTCATTTCCATAAGAATCCATGCACCTGAAAGTACTATACTATGACTTTTTTTTTTATAATTTTTGGACAACTAGTGTTGCACACAAGATGCTGATTGAACTTATTACTGTGAAGGTGTGCCTTGGGATTGTCATAATAACAGGTCACTTTGAAAAAAAAGAAGTTTCATGGACCTCTTTCCACAGGAGGAAAAGCAAAGATGAATCTGATGACATCAACGATGGCTCAGACAGAAAAATGCCACAGATGTTGCAGGTTTTGAGGGTGTGTCATTGGCATGCTGACTGCAGGAATATCCACCTGAATGTTAATTTCACTGCTACAGAGTTTCCCAAACTTCTCCTCAAGCACCACTAATGCTGCATGTGGTTCACGTCTCCCTGCTGCAACCCAGCTGGATTAAATGATCAGCTCGTTAACAAGCAGCTTCAGGAGCTCATAAGGAGTTGACCATTTGAATCAGCTGTGTTGGAGCAGAAAGAGATCCGAAACATGCAGCACTAGTTGTACCTGAAGAGAGGAACTGCACTACTGTAAACTGTCTCAAATGTTGTTTCTGAGAATTTGGCAGGACATCAAACCTGCCTCACAATTGCAGGCAATGCAATGATAGATGCATTTCTGCACCAACTGTCAGAAACTGTCACAGGGTTGACAGTTGATCAGTATGCTCATGTCCTCACAAGTGTCTTGACCTGACCAAATGTAAACAAATTTGCAACAAAAAAAGGAAAATAAGTCTTTTGTGTGCATAAAAAGTCCTAGATCTTTAACTTAAACCTGTGGAAAAAAAAAGGAGCAAAAAAAGTGTTGCATTTAAATGTGTGTTTGGTGTAGTAACTATGGTTATTGAACCAATGTGGAGGAAAAAATATAATAGCAGCGTAAAATGGCAATATTCTAAAAAAAAAAAAAGTACTCAGAATTGCACTTGGGTAAATGTGTTGTGTGGAGGGTCATAGATAAACAGGCAGTAACTCAGTCATTGTTGCAAGTTTAATTCCAGGCCAACATTACATTTCATGAGCAATCAATTAAAATACATCCAGTATGAAAACATTCTTTTGGCATTCATTCAGTGTGCATCAAATCTCTACAGATCTACTTAGATTCTCTTCTTCGAGTCATTCTCTTATTCTCTTTGCTTTAAGGTTGTGGAGCTGAATCCGGCTCCCACTTTTAAAGGTTTTCTCCATATGGGAAACTTGTATTGAACATTGTGACGTGAATGATTTCAAGCTATGAAGTTGCTACTGCTGTACAGTGTACAGTGATCTGATGCTCCATCCTGGGTTTCATGCGTACCCAGACTGTCTGCTGCAGGGCAGGGTGAGATCAGCAAACCACTAAGAGTCAGACCATTTCTCTCTACTCGTGAGTGGATGAGATGGATGCAGACCTCTGACGTGGTCCGGTTCGCCCTTTGATGCTTTTGTTGCCCTGAAACCGATGGCAGCACTGATGAGAAGTGCCAGAGACAGAGTTGTGGTCAGGGTGAAAGATGAAATAGTTGAGTGCACTAAGTGATGTTCTCCAGGATGTAGAAGATAAGCTCCATCACGATGGGTTCATCGCCTCTCTTACGCCCCCTGCTGTGGATGACAGGGATCAGCACACTGTCAAGGGCATTCAGGTACTGAGCTGGGAGGGGCTGTCCATTGCTCCCAGCCACAAATCCCACCTGAAATTACAAAACAAACCACTAATTAGTTTTAATATAGTCACACCCAGGAGCATGTATGCATGAGTCATGTGTTACATGTTCACCCAACCAAATTAGACCAGTGAGTTTTCATGCAAAAATATGGGAGGAAGGCAATGAGCATCTTAACAAGACATGACCCAAAAATTGGCAAGAAATTCGTAAGAAGTTACAAGAAAATAACCTAAAAACAAAAAAAGACCTCCAAAAAGTCCTGAAAATTAAATAAATAAATAAATCTGTACATTTTTTTCTTTATCATAACATTAAACACATAATTATAATTATTGATATAGATTTCTGGACACTTTTTTCTTCTTATTTAAAAACAAATTTTAATATCATTTTCCTTTTTTTAAAATAATTTTTATGCAATTTGGGTTTTTTTTTTTTTAGCTAAGTTGCTTCGCTATCTTTTCCCCAATGTTTTCAAAAGAAATCAAACAAATTTGCTCTGGTTTTAAAGAGTTAAACAGCTTGTAAAAGGCATCTCAACACAGCACAAGAAAACAGACATAGATCCAGACTAGACACTTATTAGACACAACAGTGACTATCACCTCTCAAGGTTAAAGTGGTGATATAAGTCAGGATGGCCCACCACGGCTAGCTGGTTGGCATGCAAATTTAGGTAAATATCCCCACAACACAATACATAAATGTCTGTGACATAAGGTCAGCAGTGTTACTTCTTCACATTCTGCTGATGTTTGTCCATTTTTTGAATGTTTTAAACATTCTTGCCATGTTTTACACACTGCACTTTTAACCTCACTAAATCACAGAGAGGTCGCTGCACTTTGTTTATACTTTTAAGCTCTTTTTTGTACTTTCTGCAAATGTTTCTGTTTTCACATAAATTCCACTTTTTTTGTATCTCAATCATTCTTCTGTGGCAGAGCAGATGTCAAAAAGTCACATTTCTGTCTGAACTCTGAACAAGGATGTGGTGTTGTCATTTTGGCTTTATAGGGCTGTATTCATGATGCAACCTTGTCATGGGAGATTAGTAACAATATGTTGTTACTCAGCTGACTGATACTTAATGCATCACATCCTCTCTGACCTCTTGAGAGTCAAAAGCGACTCGCAGCCCCAGTTTGGCCATCCCATCCTCTTTCAGGAGTTTGAGGTGCGGACACAGTGCCAAGCAAAACGCCCGGGCAATCCGCTCTGTCAACCGGTCATGTTCAGCAGAGTCACTGGCTCCTCCTTTGGGATGATCCCCCCTCTGCAGGAAGAACACCTGCACACATCACACACAGAAACGTAAGAAAGGAGACAGTTTCAGATGGACTTGTGTTGATGTTTTAACCAGACAGTGACATATACTTCTGTCCAGCGGATGATCTTCCCGTTTTCTTTGTATTCTGACTTCTGGAACATCTTAGTGCTGCTGATGGACTCCATGGATTTTCCATCGATGGGGCTAATAACTCTGAGGGACACAAAGATCAGATAATAAAATGCAGTTGGCAATTTTGTTTGCGTAACTGCTTTGCAAAATATTACTGTAAATGGAACACTGTTTCATTGTTTTTCTATTTACAGTTTCATGATGTCATGATTTTACAGCACTGTGCTATTATTGTTATGGTCATTTTTTGCATTTTTTTAGTTGGTTGATGTTTGAGTCTGCACACTATTATTGTTCTGTTTTAGCACAAAAGCTTCAATTTGCCATTTGAACTTCAAACAGGTGGACACCCTCACCCCTTATTCACAGTGCACTTCTCCTCCACCCACTGGATACACACAAGCTCCTGGCTGTCTGATTGGTCCAGCCGTCCACAGGTGACTGTGTAGTCTTTCATCTCCCGTAGCGACCGCCTGAGCTCTGCCATGGTTTCCACAGTGATCTGCACCATCAGCCCATCTGAGGAGAGGGGACAGCGATACAGGAGAAACACACGAACACACACACACTCACATGCATCAACGTGTACACACACCTAGACAAACAGTCTGTTAAAATGTACACAGACACACACATACAAAGATCAACATATTCTGAATAAACCAGTTTTTAAGCAGGGGTGTTTACTACTTTAATGTAACAAAGCAAATACTGATTTTCCTGCAGGGCAAGAAAAGTCTAGGTGAACCTGACTCCCCTCTGAGCCGATGTCCTACCTTCTACGATGCTGGACTTGGCCAGATATCCAGCAGACGCTTTCAGGGCACTGCTGAATATAAAAAAGCATGATCCAGTGACTGCAATACAAGAAAGAAAAAAAAACATAATTACAGGCATACTCTGTGGTTCCAAACCTTCTATTTTCTGTCTTTATAGTGACAAAAAAAAAACATCATGTAGTGCCATCTAGTGTTACATGGGAACATTTCTTAGGTCTAATGGGACAAACGCTTGAGGCCTTTGTTTCTCTTTTATTTCCCTTTGGGCAGTTTCAAAGTTAATCACCGTTATTCTGTCTTATTCTATATCTGCTTCTTCCAATACACATTAAAGAAATGTCAAATTCAAATTTAGTGAATTGTATCACAGTATATATATATATATATATATATATATATATATATATATATATATATATATATATATATATATATATATAAGAATATAAGAATAAAATGTCAAAGGTTTGCACAATGTTTGACTGCACATTTTTTTGTCATAGTGGATTTGTGCAGCAAATGCACATTCTACTAACTTAAAGGTCCAATGTGCAGGATTTAGGTGGAAATATTGGCAGAAATGGTTATGTAACAAGTATGTTTTCTTTAGTTGTGTAATCACCTGAAAATAAGAATTGTGTTGTGTTTTCATTACCTTAAAATGAGCCATTTTTATCTACATATGTGGTGCATTCTCCTAAACTGAGTCCACCACTTTTCTACAGTTGACAAACTCTGTCTCTAGAAAAGGCCACTCACATTTTCGTGTAGTTAGTGGACCCTCTGCGATGAGTCAAACAGTGTTGCACACTTATTTGTAATGTGAAACTGCTTTATTTGGTGTTTTCTACTGGTTTTAATCACCTGATCAATTTGTTTTGGAGAGGAAGAGACCTCTGTGGATAATTTGGCGCTAAAATCCTCCTGAACAATGAACACTGAAGGAATTCTAACCACACAGGAGATGTTTCAGCTGGTTGCAATCTGCAATTTGCAAATATTACTGCTAGATGCCACTAAATTCTACACACTACTCCTTTAAAAGGCCAGAAATTTTGATTATATATTGTTAAAATGAAATAACAAAATCAAAATAAACAGGCTGAAAGAGTGTTTCAAATTAAAAATCAGTCTGAATCACTCTTCCACCGATTTGAGTGTGCTGGTGTCTTTCTTTCACCAAGTGCACCAATTTAACCAATAATCAACATTTCCTTAAACAACAGATAACAGATCTTATCAGTCAATCAGGGCTTCCTCCTTTTTGCCAGCCACATCCCTGATTGCACTGAATGACATCCACTACCAACTGATTATGTAACATTAAGTCCGGATGCTGTTATCTCCCTGTCCCTCAGAGTATCCTGTCATGGCCCACCTTTGCGCGGCTGATTGTGGATGCTGATGGCTTGAGTCTGGTACTGGCCATCGTCTCCTTGCACACAGATAAGGTGGGAGTCTGCAGTCTCGTTGAAGCCCGCCCCGATGGCCAGCACATGCTCATTGGATTTATTCAAAGCCTTCATTAGCTGTTGACAGACAAGTAAGCAGAGAGGCATGATTGATTGAAAATACATAAACATTATTATTAACTCTGTAAAGCATTTAAAGGCGTAGTCTTACCTCATTATACCCAGTGGTCGGTATCTTTATGCAGGTCCTCTGAGCCTCAAGATCCACAGTGAGCCCCGGCACCATTGGTAGGCTGTAACGGTAATTCCTGAAGTCCTGGAACAGGATGGGAGGGAGCATCAATGATGGGAAGTTTGGTAAAAGTTGCGACACAGAAGTTTTTATAAAATGTCATAATCACCACTAATAGTCTCATGATGGTGTGGCCAATTTCCCCAAATAAGGGCTTCCTAAAACGCACGCTGTAGAGAGGACACGGGTAAACTGGAACAAGAAATAAAGCTTGTAAGTAAAGAGAAAAGCTGTAGCTTTACAGATGCAATGTTTCACGCAAAGACCTGCCTGACTCACATCTGTACTCAGCCCCCAATCGCAGCATGAGACGCAGAGGAAAGGCTTTGGCCCAGGTCACCTCTGCTCTGTGGACCAGCAGGCCGAAGAGGTAGGGCTGGTTTGGCAGAGGTAGACCTTGAAGGGACTGGAGAGTGGAGCGAATGTACAGGAAGCCTACGTGCTCCTCGCTGCCCAGGAAACTAGTGCCAAACAGGGATAGCGATAGGTGTTTCACAACCTTTCCTGCAGGAATATAGAGGAAGAGGATGTGTAACTGTAGCAGAGGAAACACTTTGAGGGAGATGACAGGCAGTGCGCGGTAGGCAGTTTTTCAAAATGGGTGGATCAGAACACATCACTACTACAATACACCAATCAGCCACAACATCAAAACCACTGACAGGTGACGTAAATAACTCTGATCATCTCGTTACAATGCAATCCTCTGCTGGGAAAACTTGTGTCCTGACATTTAAATGGATGCCACCTGACATGCACCATTCACTCAAACACCATTGCAGACCATTGCACCATCCCATTCTGATCAAGCATCTGTGACACGTACCTCACAACCCACAGGACTCAAAGGATCTATTGCCAATGTCCTAGACACCACAGGACAGCCCCAGAGGTCCAGTGTCTACTCCTCTACAGGTAAAAGGCCCTACAATAGGTCCATCTTAATGAAGCATGAGAACAGAACCTCGAGGGCAGTGGTTCCCAACTGATGGGTCATGGTCCAAAAGTGGGTCGCAGGTACTGGCACAAAGATACTCTAAAGCAGTGGTTCCCAACTGGTCCAGTAAAGGGGTCCAGGTTTCTCTATAGTCATTATTTCAAGGGCAACACTTTATAAATTAGCACATATCCAACATATTGGCTTAGAGCATAAAAAATTAAACATATTGCAAGAATAAACAGAAGCAGAACTTAAAAATAAAAGCTCTGTGTCAAAAAATTCCCTGTGCTTCAAAATAAAGTGTTTTTTCCAAACTACACACGTTCACAAGTCACTTGTGGTCCATTCAGCAAAGACCCGCGGCCCACCCTTTGGGAACCACTGCTCTGTTGGACTGGAATCTGGGGAACTGGGAGGTCAGGTTGATGCCTTGAGCTCTTTGTCTCCTTCACAGGCCATTTTTTGTGCAGTTTTTGTGGTGTGACATGATGCCTTCCTGCTTGGGGGACACTGTCATTGGAGTGCCATTGCCATAAGGGTGGGGGGGGGGGGGCATCCACATGCACGCCAGGCCCCTGTGTTTTCCAGCTGAACATTGCATTGTAACGAGACAATCAATATTATGGTTTCAATGTTGTAGCTGATCTGTGAATATACTAAATTAGAAAAATACTGTGTGTAAGCATCTGTGTGTGTCTGACCTGTGAGGGTGTCCCTGTACAGTTGGATAAAGTGGCTGAAAATGTCTTTGGGGAAGCTTTTCTCCTCTGGCAGGCACTGCAGCAGCACCACCACCTCCACCTGGCCCACAGCATGCATCCCCTTTGTCGTCACGCACCAGCATTTCCTGTTAACATCTGTCGCACAATAAAGGCACAACCTCAGGCGTTTACAAGGTAAATTCAACTGAAATCACACTCAGTAATCCTGTTTTTGTAGTCAAGAATTAATTTGTAGGATCACAGCAGCCACATACCTGATTATATAGAATATGTTATCAATGTGTTCACTATGTAATTTATCATGCATGACGGAAAAACAAATGAAACATACAGTTGACCAGCTTCACCATAGCAAGCAGATTGGCATTGAGGACAAACACCAGAGTTTGGGCCTGCCACTCTCCAACTCCTGAATAAGCAGCATCTCAGAGGGCTGCTCCTCCACAGTGTAATCTGAGGACACAAAAACATAGTAACACTGCTGCTAGTCTGTAGAAGCTTCTATGACTGCTCATGCTTCAAGTATTTTTCTGACAGGGCACTTTTAAACCATTGTAAGCAAATAAAATAGCCAACTTGATTAATGTTTGGAAATGAACTCATAAACTGCGTAAGGGTAAATAGTGCTGTCTACGCCTGGCCCTCATTAAGATGCGAGGCTAGTAGTGGCAGTTATTAATGCCATCATTTTTAAATGCCCCTGTTTAACCAGGCAGAACAGGCTCTGCATTATTATTTAAAGCAACAGCACGAGAGAGGGAGTCGTCTGGATTTGTAAGTGGGAATAATGAAAACATAAATACACCAATCACTACTTAATCTTTTATTCAGAACAGAGCGCCTTAAAAGTGTTCATTTGGATTATCCAGCAATATTATGTATTTTGCTGCTCTGACTTCACTTCGACGCTTCAGTTTGCCCTTCCCTTTGTCAGCACTACATTGTCAAGTCCTCAACATCAGAAAGCAAAGTTTCACCTCGCCTTGTGCTGCCTGACTTGCTTCTGTTTGTGTGTCTCCTCTTATCTTTGCACCATGCACGATAATTCAAGGCATGCCAATAGTAAGAAATGGGCAAGCACATTTCAAGGTCAGGAAAATACCAGCATCTGCACTCATTTTGCCAAATCTTTAACTTTTACCCTCAAATTGGATGGAAGCTGTTTTACCTCCTTTGACTCCTGTGGACGTGAGGATGGGTGGCAGGCCGTCCAGGGGGATGAGGTTGGCAGAGCTGCTCACTAAAGCTGTGGTGCCCCAGCCGTAAGGGCCGCAAGCCTCCTGGAGGAAGAGGGAGGCAGCAGAGGAGTGACACCACATTTTCATCATGTTTATGTTGTACAAGCTGTCTGGCTAATTATAGAAAAGCAAATATGTTCTGTGTGAGGTTTTGGGGGACCATATTCACATTAATATTTGTCCCGTGTGGCCGCAAAGCTCTCCTGATTTGTGGTGAACCCACAGGACTTCTGACGGGCCCGCCCAGCGCTCGTCGTCTCATCAGAGGCGAGAACCCTCTGACTGGCGTGGTCGGTGCAGATTCTGACTGCTTATTGGGGAGGATGTCATCTGCAAACCACACCCTCCTCTTCCCCCTCGGAGGTGTCCCTAAGGAGAAGATGTAAGAATCAGTTGGCACACAACTATTTTCTGGTTCTTTGAAGGTCACAGGAACAAAAAGGTAACATCAAGTAGTTCTTAACTTTCACTCATCTACTGTGGTAAAACATCTGAGAGTCACTTACTTTTTTGTTGAGGGTAACATTTCAGTTTTGTAGTTCTTAATGTTAAAAAAAAATGGCCTGTGGACTAAAGGTATTATAAAACTGTGTTAGACAAAGATATTGGAAAAGTGTTTGTTTTTTTTTATAGACGAAGAAATCAGCTACATTTTGATATAAGATTTGAAGTTTATGATGTGCGATGGTAGCTGGCTAACATAAGTTGGGTAAAATATGAATTGGTCGGTTGGCAGATGTGACAACCAGTTGTAAAATTAACACTTGTAACTGTAACTGCATTTTGATAGATTTAAACTGTATTGAAAGATTAAAAACAGCTTGTTAATTTTGTCATTATTTTTAATGGTCAATGGCAAAAGTGGTTAGAAATTCCTCCTGATTAACTGCTTAAAAAATTGCTTGGTTTTAAAATATACTGTATATACATATAAACATAATACATATATTCTTTTAAATGTTAATGTTTTCTGGTTTTTGATTGGATTACATTTTCAAAATGTTTCCACTGGTTACTTCATATTTTTTTGTAAGCATTTTAACATTGTGCCAACCTTCCCCCCTGATTAGACTGAAAAGCACAAAATAGTTTAAGCACAAATTTTTGAATTCTAAAAAGCATCTGCACACATTAAAATATGTTTATTTATAGCTGAGACCTTAAACCTTGATTTGGTGCTGGTTAGACTATTCTTACATAAATTATGCCAGAGAAATATGACAGACTGAAAAGTGTGCCAGCTGGTGCTATTCTTCTCCTACTTCTGCTCAATTTTCATTTTCAACAATGAGCTTGAACAAACATTAAAAAAATGCTCACTTTTGAGGAGGGTTGAATGACAGGAAACACAAACTCGGCCCTCCTTGCCATCCAGATGTGTAAGTCTGAACTTCAAATTGGAGCAGAGTGCACAAAAAACCTGACGATGCACACCACATAACATACAGACACACACACAGTCCACACATCAACTACAAGTCACCAAGTCACTTGAGAACATTACATTCAATTTTGTTTAAAATGTTGCAGAACATCAACTTTCCTCACCTTCCCACAGGCGCGGCAGTGGTGCCTCCTCTTCGTAAACGTAAACTTGACTCCACACTTCATACAGACCTGTGCCTGAGCATCAGGGACCCACACCGGAGCCACCTCCCCGAGAACAGTGCCTCGGTCCTTGGACAGAATACCAACCGGACTTAGCTGAGACTCATTGTCAGGATCGAGAGGAGACGCTGCACAGTCCCCCACCGCTCCTTCCCCACTGTCTGCCTGGGACTTGCTGCTGTTTGTCTCATCTCCTCCATTAGCTCTGACCGTCTGAAACTGGCTCTGGAGCTCCTTGGACCCCCTGCCACTTGCATCATCGTGTAAGAGAGTAGAGGGTGCTGCGGTCGCCTCTGAGGACTGCTCTTGCTGCTCCAGCCTGCTCTCCTCCAGCTCCTTCTCCTCAACCACAGAGTCCTCCTTTGATGGGAGAGCCTGAGGCTTCTTCTTCTTCTCCTCTGCCACCTCTTCCTCCTCCTCTTCTGGCCATGCAGCCTCAGCAGGACTCAGCACCAAAGGACTGGAAGACTCCCCAAAACAACTCTCACCCCATGTGGAGATGGTGGTCACAGTGCAGCTGCCCTCCTCCAGCAGGGAGGGCGAAGCAGTTTTGGCAGGATGTTCAGATGGTTTCTGCTCACATTGCCCCAAGCTGCCTCTGACTGATGCATCTGAGGAGGTCTTAGATGGAGATTCTGGTCTTATTTGGCCGCAGCCCAATCCTGGTTTGGAAACGTCCCCATCTTTGAGCACCAGCAGGCAGGGTCTGTTCAGCCAGTGGTGCTTGGTGTCCTGAAGAGACGGATTGTCTCCTTCATCTGTTTCAAGGGGGAGCATGATGATATCATGAACACTCAATGTCTCAATTGCTCTTTCTGTCAGACACACATTTACACACACAGATTCACTTTGTGACCATAGTCATTAAAAATGACTCATTTGGTAGAAAATGTTCACATGTGCTAAGTGGCCATTTAACAGCGTGTGATAATCTATTTCATCACACCGAACACACCTCGCAACTTCAATCATCACTAAAGGTCACATTAGCACTCGTCCTTTAGAGGTACGTTTGAGCTGATCACAGAGCAGCCAACATGATTAAAAAGAGGAAGAGGCTTGTTGTTGACTTAATATTGATCTAAAACCAATCGTAGTTGTACAAGTTATGGCACATAGCTGTTGGCTCTCCAGAGAACAAAAATTCAATAGTGGTTCTGTGTTTAATTGGCTCTGCATCTCATATCGAATGCCAACATATTACCATGAGAATTTACTGATTTCTTTTCTTGTTGGCTTGCAGGAATTCACAGTAAAACCTTGCCTCATTCTGTGTATTGGCCTATTTTGTTGTGTACATTTGCTCAAAGACAAAATGTTCGTGGTAATAAAACAATTTGCACATTTGAGTTTGGATCCAAGTTTTCCATTGATAACTTGCATACCATGTTCAGCTGAGCCTACTGTTAAAAAAATGTCTTTCACTGTTAATAAAGTCAAATGAGCGCAGCTGTGTGTTCATTTCAACAGCCATATAGGTGTATGATAACTAGATACTGGACACCGAGAAGGTGCCTATTCAGCCGAATGGAGCTGCTTGCCTGGCTCATATGCAAAACAAAGTTTCTCTTTCTATTTCTCACTGAATATACGCAATAGCGCTTTTCCCACTTCCCTCGTCCACAAGTTCCCTCTCAAGATGTCCTGTCAAGAGCATAGGCCCCCAACCAGGTACAACTTGCTGTTTTGTCTCCCCACAGAGTTGATTTCCTGCAGATAGACTGAGAGGATTAACACTCACTTAAAATATATCATTATCATGGTTTCTTTCTTCAAAGTGACTGTTTATGCCATAAACCTTCAGTTTTTCTTTCTATGTAACAGGACTATCAGGGCTCTGTTATCAACATAAAAGACAAAGCCTTTACACGTGAAATGCAAAGTTAATATAATCAACTGTACACTTGGTAACACAGCCATGGTCAATAGTTTTACAGATGTCTCTTTTACAGCAGGCCTTCTTCAGAGCAGATTAGTAGAAAAAGCACAGGTGTAACTAATAACACTAACGATGGCTCTGTTAGTGTCAGGGAGCAAGCATCAAAACCACTGAGAGGAATTCAGACATTTGTTTATTTGATTTACTCGTGTGCTTTTTGTTGCATTCCATTGTACTCCAAAAAACAACCTCCAACTCGGAAAAGTGCATTCAGGTCAGGATTCCAAATCGGAAACTTCAGCAAGATCCATGTAGACCATAGACTCTATACAGTCTATGATGTATACTGAGTCGGGCGAATTGACGTCACAGCACAGTTAATGGTAAGCAGAATTACCTGTTCTTCAATTTTTACTTTTATGTAGTGTTTGTGTTGTGAAAAGTGCTTTAACAACTTAGTAGTGACATTTCCATTCAGTGCATTTCCTGCAGTGTTATGTTTAAATGTCTCCGTGAAAAGGGTGTATGGTGTTCAATGGGGAAAATGCTTTTTGGGCTGCAGTGGATATTTTTCATTGCAATACCATAAGTGGCCACGGGGAAAAAATTATACTGAGTTACGTTCTTAGGGGCCAAAAAAATGCTGTGTGCGAACACTTAATTTCCTGTTTTCTGGTTAGTTTTTATGCACATTTCATGCCTTTTTCTTCAACAATTTTTTTTCAAAATAAAACTTCTCTACCCCAACTGTCAGGGAATGTTCACAACTCTGAGGACTTTAACTACAAGTTGCAATAATGTTTTAAAGAAAACATTTTAATCTCATGTTCAAAGAACGTTTTAGGGGTGTTTTATCATTACAAATAATGTTCCTTTAAGGTTGAATGCTGACTAAGACATAACCTTATAACTGCAACATTCTGAGGATGTTTTGGTGATGTTGAGAGGTGACAGATCATAGAATCGTCTTTTTTAAAATGTTCCCACAAGCAACATTCAGAGCATGTTATTAAGTGTTTTAACTATAAATAAAAATGTAATGTAATGTGATAAAAATATATATATATATATTATGTTTTTAAAGAAAATTTTAACCCTAACTTAGGTTTGTTCTGGGTACTAAAAGAAAACTAGGTAGCTGAAACTACTTTGTTTTTTTTACTGGTGGTAAAATGCACATTTAAATAGCCTACTGAGGGGGACAAGTCCCCTTCCCCCCTCCTGAATCTACGGCCATGCAAATGAGCCATTTGATTCTGAATGACTCCATTCATAATCCCAACATGTGACTGCACATATATGCAATTCATTCTGGTTACAGCCAATTTGTGTCTCGGTACCCTTCCCACATGAGGTAGTTACGTAATAACCATTACTGAAAATGACCAGCACGTAAGTAAGCTAATGTGTCCATGGCCGATGTTTCATTAAGCTGCAACACCTATTGATTCACGAAGAGTTATGACTCAGGAGGACTTTAACATCCAATAGAAATCACACTGCTGCAACCTGCAGGCTGTTCGGTTTATGCTGCACTGATCATGGAAATGATCTGTTCTAATTATCCAGATTAAACTGCATTGCAGCGCTCTCATTTAAACCATAACAAATAAAGGCGGGTGGTGTCGTTGCTGCTGTTGGCTGCACAGTGAAGATCCCCCGACACGGCGGCGGGGCTGCACCGATCCGGCTGACTGCCGCTGATCGCTTCCCGGGACAGTGACGCATTCAACACACGTGCAAATGTTTGCACCGCTCGCAAGCACCGAGGCCGGCGGCAATGCGACACTCACCCCGTTACATCAGCCCGAGCAGGACACTTCACTGAGGGGGGGATGTTCACTGAGGAGTCTGCATGTACGCAACCTGTCTTCAAACGGGAATGTGCGCAAGACACACACACACACACACACACACACACACAGATGCTGCGGTCTATGCGCGCGGCCAAATGCTGTATCAGCGATTTTCAGTGACAAACAGACGCGCAGTATCATCATCCTGCAACGCACAGGCAATGAATGGGGAGTAAAGCATCCACACCCAGTCAACGTTTTTCTTACCCTCAGTTATTGCTCCCAGAAGGCTTTCATTCTCGTCATCCCGCGCGCAGAGAAGAACTTGAGCATTTTATCCTGTTACATGTGAGAGCCGAGGATCCGAGCAGCAGTGCCTTGCTCACAAGCGGAGGATGGGATGATTTCGCCTCTCTACCCCCCTCTCTGTGATCTCCCTCCTCCCCTGTGTCTCTCTGCAGCTCTTTGAAGAAACTCAAGAGGTGTGCAGAAATGTCCCTCCCCAGTTTGCCGTCTACACAGCCCGCAGGACAGCACACAGGCCAAGACAACAGATGCCAGATATGAAAAGCCTGGCTGCATGCACAAGCTGTCATACTGCATCAAATATCAATCAGCAGCCCGCAACATTTCCATGCAAAGCTGAAAATCAATATATGTCAATGACCACAGCACCATCTAAAAAATGTTAATCACCTTTATTTCATTTCATAAACAAAAAGTCTTAAGACTAGCTTCAATGACCACTTAATCCTGACCATGACTGACAATGTGGTGAAGGGATTTAACCGTTTACCAGAAGGGGGTATTTCTCTTTTTTTTTTTTAATAAGTGCACAAGCCAGTCTGACTCGGACATCCGTTGGCCATCGTAAAATAGAAAAGTCTCTGGTTTTGGGGGATAGTGTCTGATATGTCTGAATGACTAGACTTAAATTCATTGCAGTCCAGCCCGAGTGCACATTAACTTCATGTGCGTCAGTTCGCCTCGTTCTTTGACGCTTCATCGAAGTTCTCCACCAGATCTACAAAACAACACATGAATTATTACACTGTTAGAAAGTGTTTTGCACAATGTTTTTACTCTACTGCTCTCCAAATGATACCAAATGCACTCGGCTGAATCATTTTTCTCAAGAATCCCAGCAGACAATACACCACTTCTACAAAGATGATTGTCTTTATTTGGTAATATAATAGACTTAGCATTATGAGGATATGTTTAAATATGGGTGTAGACACAAAAACCCTACCTGGAACATCATCATCCTCTTCCTCAATGTCCTCTGCCTTTGGAGCCTTGCTGTCAAGAGCTGAGATGAAATGTAAAAAAAGAAAATTCTTTCAGTGTGTGGTGTCAGAGATGTTTTTCCTCAACAGGAAGTGACTAATCTTGACTAAAAGGCAAAATACAAACTACTAATCAACATGCCTTGCCTTTTATCCTTTTGTTACAATCAAGCTTAGCTGGTGTATAGGATCATGCTGAATGCAAAATTGATATCTAAGTAGTGAAATTTGTAGTCTTCCATCAGTTAATTTTGACATGTTTGAAAGAACTCCCGTCACTCCTCTTTTCAGTGTAAGAGGTCGGAGATCTTAGAGGTCTATGAACACCCACCTTGCCGAGGGAACTGTTCTGCCAGTTTGCGCAGGCTGCTGAGGCTGTCTGCTCCCAGCTGACTGAGGATGCCGGGAAGCATCTCTGTCAGCTGCTTGGTCTCAGCGTGGCCCGTGATGGCGAAGGTGTTGGCGGACAGAGAGGCCTGAACTTTGGGGTTGTTGAAGTGGATCACAGTCCCGTCATCTTTGATCATGTTCACCTGAGGAGAGAAAAACCGGCCCAGTTTTTACAGGTATGGCTGATGCTCTGCTGTTGTAGTGATCTGAGAAGTTACTCTGTGCTGGGCAAATGTATGCAGAATCAGGCAAGTGTGGAAAAATCTGAAAGCAGCCTGGTTTACAAAGCCACACAAGAATGCACCACATTGATATAAAGGTAAGATAGCATTCAGGGTTCATACAGTAGATCCATACCAATTTACCTCCTCAATTCCGGCAATATTGTTGACAGCCAACTTTTTAAGTGAACTCTGAAGCTTTTTGTCATCAGCTGTTGCAGTTCTGTGTACAACCTTCTTCTTCCTGCGTGCAGATCCCTAAAGCAAAAGTAGACATACTGCGTCAGACTTTTAAATGACAGCAACTTGAAGCTTGCTATGACTTACATGAGTGACAGCAGAGAGAAAAATTAATGGGCCACAAAGCCTTTGTTGATTTATTACAATATTTCATGTAAGGCTCTCAATTCAACGCAAATATAAACCCAACATTTCACAAAGTGATTCTGTTTGAAATCTGTTGGAATTCAGTGGTGCATAACTGGACAATTTTTTAAGGCTGAGGTAGACATGTAGACACAGACATCTACATTTATAGCAAATTCAACACGTTCATATCAAATTCAAAAAATAAATTTAGGTAAATGCTATAAACAAACTGTAAAATGTGTAAATAAAAACAAGTTCAACATACAATGGCACGATGTATTGTAGGGTTTTGGTTTAGCACAGTTTATTTGACAAACTGAATAATGAGAGCATAAAACCACACAGACACACACACCTACCATCTCACCTAAAATGACACCTTCCCAATCAAAACAATAAACAACTACTGGCTGTCAACATACCTTTCCTCCTATCCGGACCTGGGCTTGAAGTTTTTGCCAGTTTTTCTTGATTCATGTTTTCACCTACGACATGAGAAAATTAAAGATGATGTTGAAAACAAACACATGTTGTGTGTAACGGCCATCACTCTGATGAATATTTAAATCAGTCTGTCAATGACCGTGTAACCCCTGTAACTTATTATTTTACAGTTTTTAATGCACCAAATTTTATATTGGGACAATATTATCTCACACTGACAATATAAATCCGACACGCTGCATATGTACAGAATATAGACATGAAAACACGCACATCCTATGTGTCACAATACTTAAGTCCAGCTACAATGTTTGAGGGATTTTAAATGTTTTGCAGTATTCAGAGTATTACAATAACATATATTTATACATATTTCAAATGCATATTATGTCCCCTAAAATATACTTTGTCAACATTAGTTTTATCTAATAACATAAACATAAAGTTACAGTCAGTTCATATTATCGTAATCATGTTTTGAGCAGCATTATGCATTTAGTGGATGGAAAAGAAACTGAGTTTATTATTCTAGTAGGCTTCCAAAAAAAAAAATGTTTTATTAGCAATATTAATAATTTGTATAATATTTAAAAAATTCTATTCTTGGTGTTTGTGTATTGATAAAATATTGCTATGTAAGACATTGCAGTACTATGCTATGTATCTATATTTACCCTCACCCCTAATTATCATCAAGTCCATGTATATCCATTCAGTATTTATTTATTTGTACTGTTTTTCAGTTGTTTACAAGTTACAGAACACCTGACTTGTACAGGTACATTTAATTTTTATTTTTTTAATTTTTGGTCAATGCTGCTTTTTATATAAATGTATATTATTTATATACACACACACTTATTTTTCTCCACATTCTTGTTTACTTAGTAATCCTGTCTATTCTTTACCTTTACTTGTCCAGCTTTGTTGTCCTTGTTTTAGCCGTTATGTCTTTTTCTGTGTGAAGACATGAGAGCAATAAAAAGTGCACGAGAGTTAAAATACTTGTTGGTGTAAGTTACACATGATTCTGATTTTAATAAGCTGATCACTTAGCATGCAGCAATATGAGCTGCAATGAGCTAATCAGTCTTTAAAACATACTGTAAAACACATTAGATATGTTTTATCACCAAGACAAACCAAATAAAAAGGAAATTAAGCGACATTAAAATTACACCACGCTGATGCAATAATAACTGGCTTCAACTTGTCAGCCTGCTGTGTGTGTTCCTGGTTAGCAGCTGCAGAGATGAAAACACAACACCGGGCCTTCACACTCAACACACCGCCTGTCACGGCTCGGCTCGGCCCCACAGCTCCGCTCCGACCACACACCGACACCCGCACACCAAACACACACCGCACCGCACACACAGGTCAACATGTATCTGCCCAAACCTGATCAGATATCCGCACAGGCATGCGGTGGCGAAAGATGGAGGTTATGAGGAAGAGATTACGTCACGCACCATACGGGGTTTTCTTCTTCTACGTTTCCGATCAGCTGGAGGGGTTTGAGCTTCGTGCTGCCGCTTACAGGACAGTTTGTAGACTACAACAACACATACTTAATATGATAAGATAAGATAAGATAAGATAATCCTTTATTAGTCCCACAGTGGGGAAATTTCCAACATTGCAGCAGCAAAGGGATAGCAAAATAGCAAGATAACTGTGCAAAATAAACTATATTAATAAATAAATAAGTACAAAAACGTGCAGGATGAAGATGAAGGAAATAAGCACAGAGGACGACATAAACAAACAATATATACAGTATTTACAACGCCGAGAAACTCAACAGTTAAACAAAGAATGTTCACAGTTGCATGGGTGAAAGTGAAACTGCAATGTGGTATTAAATGATAAATAAATATGAGCTCCACTGAAGACTTAAAACGTGTCTCTGTAGTATATTTCTACAATTCTACAATTTCATTTAGCAGACGCTTTTATCCAAAGCGACGTACAACACAAGCAAGAATTTAGACTTAAGGAAAAAAAACCCTTAGTAAGTGCAAAAAGTGCTTCAGGTGTGATTGGTCACAGGTATTGCCCTCTAGTGGCAGAAGAAGTGCCGCACAGCCCCCCCCCCCCCCCCCCCCCCCCCCCTTTTTTTTTTATTTATTTATTTATTTTTTTAAACCAAATAACCAGTAGCGATCTCAGCATCTGAGATTCAACAATCTCAGTATCACTACTTACAATGACAGTCAACATACAACATTTGTATCTTCTATTTTATCTGTTTTTGTTTTTTTTTTTTTTCCAGCCAACCCACCAGAACAAATTCCTCCTATTGTGTTAACTATACCTGGCAATAAATCTTTTTTCTGATTCTGATTCTGATACAACTTTGTCAGTGCTAGATAATCATTAGGTGCTGGGTTTTGGACCATCTGACTTACTTTACCCCAAAGGGCAAAGAGGAGAAGAGTCAGGTTAAGTGCCTAGGTGTTCTCGGAACAATTGAGTTTTCAATTGTCTCTTAAAGGTAGAAAGGGACTCAGCAGGACGCACAGGTTTATTTTATAAAACGGTTTGATCTTGAGGTCTACATTACTGTAGATTGTAGTGTAACGGGCTGCTCTGGAAACCTGTTTTCTGTCCCTTTGGAGTTGCCGTACAGCAGGAAAAAAGTAGCGGGGGAACGTCACTCCTGCTTGGGGCAGTTATACCATCCCTTTTTTTTTTTTATTGTTTTATTAGTTAGTTATTCAGCTAGGCGAACCCAGGACGCTCGGCTACATTGGTGGTAGCTATGCTCTTCAATAAGCCGCCGTGAGAGCTTTTCTGTGGACTTGTGTATAAGTTACCGCATTGTTGTTTTTAGCTTAGCTGCTTCAGTATAGCTAGCTGGCTAACCCACGCATGGTGCTTCAGAGACTGTGCTCAGCTACGTTAGGAAGATGTGGCGCGGAAACGAGGAGCCTTTTAAAACCGGCATGGGGATATTTGAGAGTCGCTCGCCCGGCAGGGACTCTGAGGCTGACCTGTCCTCTCCCTTCCCTGGCAGCAGGAGCCAGAGTTTCCTCAGCCGTGTGAGGCAGCTGGAGGCGGCGGATACTGCAGCTCAGAGCCGGTAAGATTTCTTCCTACTCGCCTCGTCAACTCAAGAGAAACTTACAGTGTACAACAGGCTGTTACAGTTGGTCAGCAGTAACATGTAGATCAAGCTAACACAAAGCAGCAAGCCAGGAAAAAGTTTGTTTTGCTAGGCAACAGCTGTCACTTTCAGGTTGCGGAACTATTTTTGCCTGCGGAGCAAAGAAAAAAAAATCATTATATAAACAAAAACATCATAATCTGTTGTCGCTTATTGCTGTTGAGTAGGGCACTAGAATAAACAATAAACTTAAAGGGCTCTGATGTTAACTAATGAATGACACTTGTGGAATTGTTTTATGATGTTTTGTACTGTATATCATCATGGCTGTAATTCAGGCGCAAGGTCGCAGGCACACAGTACAACAGCACTCCCTCTCGTATGTGTATATATATATATATATATATATATATAATGGATATATATATATATATATATATATATATATATATATATATACACGCTATAAAAAGTAGTAATAGTATGCCGCTTCACAAAAAAAATCAAATAGTATGGAAAGCCTCAAAGAATCTTCTTAAACCACTCTTGCAGCAGTTAATTCCTCAATAAGTAAAACAGCAGTCTTATGTGGAGCCAGAATTGTGTCTCTGAAAAAATATTTTTCAGTGTTTGATTATATTCAATAACCTGCTGGAAAAATAATTTTATAAGCTATGAGGTACTAGAAGTAGGGTTTCTGTGATAAAACTCATCGTAAATGATAAAATAATAATTTCTAAGAATAATTTATTACAGTAATATAATAATGATGGATTTTTATGAGGGAGACTACAATTATTGCTTTATAATTTGTCTATCATAGGTGTAGATTTATACACATTAATAGAAGCTGAGCTCAAGACATTTCCACCATTATCTCATGCAGATAAACTTACCAGATTGCATTTAATTAAATGTTTGACTCTCTTGGGGAAAATCCTATTGAGTTTAAAATTTTGTAATCACTGTACTGTAACTGAGGGATGCTTCTCAAGTATGTGGAAGCAGTCTTTCATCTACAACTGAAATTAAATTATATTCCCAAAGCAGCAATTGGAGCTGTAATCTCTCAGATCAGTTGGCAAATTAATAACCTTATAATAATTGATTGAGGTTAAGGCCAGACACCCATATTTTTGACCGTTTTGCTTATATAACGTGTTTTCTTTCAGACTAGTGGAAAGTGTTCTGGAAAAGTATGCAAAAATGCATATTTTATTAGATAGTTGCTCATTTGCATATTTAAACATAAAATTTCAGAAAACTTGTAATACTTTAATAATTGTCTCTATGTAAGTAATCAACTGGGGAAGTTTCATGGTGATATCTACATATTAAAAAATTACCCTCCTGACCTGATGTGCCTCCTCTTAGTTATAATTACTATAATTGATTGACATTAAATAACTATAATTAATTATAATTGAACAATGACATATTTTAATTAACCCAGAGCTACAGTTCAGACTCCACAGAGGCAGAGACGGACTTTTTCTTTTAAAATGTTTTTGGTGGAGAATAACTTCCTCCTCACACACATTACCCCGACCATCATAAAACATTTTTATAAGCATTCAGTTTCCTCTGTAATAATTTTTTATTTGTTTTTTCATTTTGCCTTTATTACACAGTTCAGCCTGAAGAAACTGAAACGATTTCATGAGAGAGAGAGAGATGATATGCTACTAAAGCACTTGTGCAGGACATCATATTTACAGTAATGTACATATTACCTTTAATACAAGCAGACTAATGCCCAATTGACGGGCCCTGCTCTGTCTGATTTCATCTGTCGCAGTTGTATGACAATGCGTGGAAACAATATTGCATGACCATCTGTAAAGAAATGCAGTAGTCATGATGAATCAACAATGAAACAGCAGTTGACAGTAATAAACACATAACTTTCATACTAATAAGAAGATGACCAGACTGTGGTGATTCTACATTATCTTTATGCTACAAATATCTAAACAGCATCATTATATTTAAATATATCCATATATTGAACTCAGTTTCATTACGTTATTTTGTAAATTTGCTGCAGATATATATATTTTTTTGCAATAACTATATACTCACATTATATTCCAGAGATTTCATATCATTTTGCCATTCATGGTGAGGCCAAAACCCAGAGCTTTGCTGTGGTTTAACCAGGGTTACAGCCAGTAACAGCAATATTGAAGTAAGACAAAGAGTATCAAATGCACATGCTGGACCTGCCAAATGGAGTCAGTATTAAGAATCAAGATGGTCACTTTTCCTTTTTAAAGATTATTTTATTTGGCAGTTTTGCCTTTATTGGATAGGACAGAACAATAGTGTGAAAGGGACAGAGAAAGAGGGGATGACATGCAGCAAAGGGCCACAAGCGGGACTCAAACTCGCGGCCGCTGCGGCAGGGACACGTCCCAATGGTCACTTTTCCAATAGAACAACTGAACCAGACAGTGACTATAATATTTTCTCATCACTGTCAGCATTTTAGATTTTTTTCCGAGTAACTGACGCGTAATACAGAGCTGAAAGTTGAGACCTCATACTCAAAGGTCCAGTGTGTAGGATTTTATGGGAATATATTGGCAGAAATTGAATATAAGATAATAAGTATGTTTTCTTTAGTGTTGAATCAGCTTGAAATAAGAATTGTTGCATTTGTGTTACCTTAGAATGAGCCCTTTATGTCTACGTAGGGATCGAGTCCTCGTACATGGGGTCTGCCATGTTGCACCGCCATGTTTCTACAGTAGCCTAGAAAGGACAAACCAAACTCTGGATCATGATAGAGCCATTCACTTTTGTATGTCGGCCTCCACAGTCAACAGCCTATTTGTGAAGAGCCAAACACCTTCAGACAAACAGTGATTTTTAACGTGGAATTGCTCTAGTTAGTGTTTTTACTGTTTTAATCATCTGGTCCATTTTTGTTTTGTTTTGTTTTTTTTTTGTAGCAGAGGAGGCTTTTCTGCATAATTCAGCTCTCGGTAAAACCTCCAGATCAATGAACACTGAAGCCGTTCTAACTAGGAGATCACGCTTGGCAACGTGAGAAGTTTCAGCTGGTTTCAGTTGGTAATCCTCACTGCTAGATACCACCGCAGACTGTATATAAAGATTGACAATGCACTTCCGCTTATCCCCACTATGCATAAATGAAGTTATAATATCAGGGATACAGGTGCTGCCATCTTGCGTTAGTGAAGTCACTTGGAGCCGCGCAGTAGCGATATCTGCTGGGAGTTCCTGCCAAAACACCCGTCCGACCAAACACGAGTAGCTCCATTGAATGCAAGTGCATGGATTGGCACACACAGTTGTCAATCATGGCAGAAAATCCCCTTTTTGTAGAATTAAATTAAACTCATTAAAACCAAACTTATCATAAATACGATCACTTGATTAAACAACAAGGTGATGAGATCTACCTTCAGTGACAGAAAACCATCTTTGGGAAAATGTATTTGGCGTGTACTTGTTAATTTTTATTTTGGCATATGTCCTATTCCTTAACACGGACTTTATGACCTATACTGCAGACACACACCAGGGAGCTATCAAGTATGAAAAGTTACATTTTGGGAGAACTGTCATGTCAGCCATCTTTATATACAGTCTATGGATGACACTAAATCCAACATACCTTAAATCCCACGTTTAACAAAAAAGGACAATACTGTCAGTTCACAGTGACCATTTTATAATCCCAAAAAGAACCTGAAAACTAACTTTATAATGTATTTATAATAACTTTAATTGTCTGTATTCCAACTAAGATCTGCACAGTTTCAGGGTTCAGGTGATGGATTTGACCGCAGTGTCAGGAGGAGGTAATTTACTGAGGTAGCGACAGTTTGTCGGGCCGGCGCCTGAGTTGCTGGTCTCCATCGAGCTGCGGAGAACGCTACGCCGCCAGCGGTGTAAGCTATGAAACTTGGGACCCCAGCAGCTTTGGAACAAAGTGAAGATTTTCCTCAGAACAGCTTTCCTCAGCAGGATGTAGACCCAGGGGTCCAGGATCTGGTTCCATGTGGCCATACGGACCACCATCAGGAGACTGAAGGAGGCAGGCTCTCTGCTGGCTCTAATGCTCAGCATGAGGACACGGATCTGGTGCAATGGTCAAAGAATAGACAGTTAATGAAAAGCTTCAACAACTGTTAAATAAATAATACATCAATACACAAATAAGGGATGAACTGCATTATTTAATTTAATTAATGTCCTCTAATTTACTTTGAAACTTTTTGACTGATTGAAACATCAGAGTTCATGGCTCTCAGTGTTTTCCTAAGATAAGCAAATGCTTTACTGGAGTAATAAGTTAGATTAATTATTACAGAAAAGAGTGTGAGAGCTGGTAATTATATTTCTAACTCATCTTTTGAAGACAGATGGTGAAGAATGAAAGGGATGGAAAGATTGAAAATGAAAAACAGCAGTGTAAAACCTTAAAAACCAGCTTTTTTGCACAATCTTTTCATCACACATCACAGATAATAAAACCTTCCAGGTTTGTCTCATTTCAAACCCCATTTCACTGTCTCTGTCACTTTGTACTTACCAGTGTTCAAAATCTATCAGACACAGAGGCAAACAGGAGATGTGGTTTGAAGATCAGAAAAATGATTGTATGTGGGAATGTGAACAAAATGAAACTGAGATCAATTAAAAGAACAGTGCTTAGGATTTAGTGGCAACTAACTGTGAGTGTTGCAGATTGCAACCAACTGAAACTTCCTCACTGTGCTAAGTGTTAACTCGAAATGGTTAGAAATCCTTTTGTGTACATTATTTCTGAGGTTTTTTACAAGGAGCAGAAATTTCAACAGAGGTTTCTACCTCTCCAAAACAAAGCAACACAGACAGTTTCATATCACAAATCCACATTTATCCAAAGTTGCTGCAGATGGATCGCTAGCCCAGCACCTGTCTGTTTGTTTTAGTGTAGTCCCTGTGGAGGAAGCCTGTGGGGGGAGGGAGGAAGGTTCTGGGTTAGGAAACCACAATACTCAATAAAACAATAAAAAAAATGCATTTTTAATAACTGTCAGTTCAAGTACATCACCATCCACCATTTTCTTCAATAAAAAAAGATCCAGTTATTCAGGAGGTTTTTACCAGGAATCGAATTATCAGCAGAGGTCTCTTCCTCCAAAACAAACAATGATTTAAACTGGTAAAAACACTGAATGAAGCAGTTTCACGGTAATAAACCTGTGTTTTCCAGTGCTGCTTGCAGGAAAATCTGCTTATTTGTTGGGCGAGGCAAAAACGCAAAAATGTGAATGTCCCTATCTAGAGTCATCGTTTGGTTTTTCCATTCTGCGCCGCTGTAGAAACATAGTAGTGCAACATGGTGGACGCCTTCGATAAGGACCTGCTCCCTATGTAGATATAAGTGGCTCATTGTATGGACCACTGGACCTTAAATACATAAACTTAAAATAAAAAGAAGTTACAACATATTGTCATGGTTTTAGTTCGGAGGGAATCTGCAACTCGAAAGGGTTAAAGGTCTACTGAGGAGAAATCCTTACCAGCAGTGGGCCCCAGCACACGCAGGACACCAACATGATGGCCAGCAGCTGGCAGATCATCTCTATGTGGTAGGACGTTCCTCTGCAGTGATGTTTACTGCGCAGTCTGGCCTGCAGCAGAGCACAACTTGTCAGTGCATTGCACACAATGGAGAGCAGCAAGGCCAGCAGCCCCAGCATGGAGAAAAGCAGAGGCAGGAGCACATCCAACCAGTCTTTGGGTTCCTCCATGTGGAAGAAGCACCAGCTCCTGGAGCTCTGAACCTTATAGGGCCTCCACAGCAGCACCGGCAGCACAGCCACCAGGGCAGCGAGCAGCCACGTGAGTCCCAGCAGCCTTTTCATGTGACGAGAGTCTAAAGCTGTGGAGTGAAAGATAGGTCTGGTGACTCCAATGCAGCGCTCTACCGCCATGGCGCTTCCCAGGAACAAGGGGCTAAGGCCAAAAAACACCATGCACGCTCCGAAGATACTGCACACGATGCGGTGAGGGTCAAATGTCTCCCATTGCTTTTGGAAGCTGTAGACAAAAAGCACCAGGGAGCCGTTGACGAGATGTCCTAGCAGGTCTGTGACCACCAGGCTGCTGGCAAACAGCAGGAAGGACGCCTTGTACTTGATCCGGATGCGGTTGTAGGATTTTACAAGGATGAAGAGGGCGAGGCTGTTGGAGAAGATGCCCATGGTCATGGAGATAACGGAGGCGGTGACGGACAGTTCCTTCTGGCTGCACGTGTTATTGCTGGGTCTCAACTCTGACCTGCAGCCTGTCTCTGAGCTCCCATTGGTTGACATGGTGGAAGAGAAATCTAAAGCAGAGGATATAAGGCAACATATTTGGAATCAAACAAGGCTAAAAAAAATGTCTTGTTATTAATTTAGTCTGCTGAGAAATCATTTCAGCAATAACAACTCAGATTCATTGGATTGGAACAGATGTTTAGATTTATAAATAAGGGTTAACAACATTTTGCTATACAGCTCATATGCAGCTTTAGGTGTGATAATGCATGGGTGCGGTGACGTTACGTTCGTGTGTCCTGTGATAAAATAAAACTAAAAATGTCAATATGAAAAAATATCCTGTGTTCTCATAAAGCAGGGACTTTTGTTAAACCTGTAAAACTTGAGCAAAATGGCCCAAAAATAAGACATGGCCCAAAAATAAGCAAGAAATTAGTCCAAAAAAAGTATTGCCACAAAAATGACCCAATAATAAGACAAATAAATAAATAAATAATTTAAAAACTATGAGAAAATCACACGCAAAATCCTAAAAAATATTGAAAAAACATGTAATACTTTTTTTTACAGTAACATGATTTTAAATGTATGTGTAAAATAATTATACATGTAGTTTTCTGATCATTTGTCCCTATAATTTCCTAGCATAAAAAAACAAAACAAATATAGACTAATTTTCAGGTAATTTTCTGGGCACCTCTTAATGATTTCCAGCAGTTTGCAGGACATTTCTTGCCAAGGTAGTATTTGCCTTTTTCCTCATGTTTTTGAGGAAAATCAAACCAATGGACTTAGGTTTCCAGGGTTAAAAAGCTTTGGAAAAAGGTGTCAACACAAGAAAACTGATGTCGATCCAGGTTTCAGGGGGTTAATGATTAAACTCCTTCACAGTTCCTTACCTCAGCTGGTTCGTTCTTCTCTCCCGCAGCTCTCCATAAGTCAGCAGCCTCCCCACTCTGTGTCTTTTATGAGAGCTAATAAAACAAAGCGACGTAAAATAAGTCCAGCAGTGAACGCTATTGAACGTCCAGAAACTGCTCTCCTCAACCGTCCTTTCGAGGCTGCGGTGATTTGTGCAACTTGTTCCCACTGCGCTCCGCTGGTGCCAAAGTCAGTGAAGGCGGACACGCTTCAGTCTGTGAGGAGTCACTTCAAACTCAAACCTGCAGTGGAGGCTGCACACATCTGTCGCATCCTGAAAAAAAAACACCCCAAGTGTCCTCTTGTTTTGTGCCAAAACGAAACCAACAAATAAACTCTTGCCAAAATACGCACGCCATTAATGCCTGTAATTACGCACGATTGATTAAAGTAGTCTGAGTGTTTGTATGAAGTGGAATGCACGACAGAAACAGATCAATAATAATTCACATGATGTCCTAAAAGTACAGGCTGTGTCTGTGACAGAATGAAATCGCCTGCTGGTTATATTACCCTGTGCTTTATAAACTAAAAAAAAACAAAAGTCTGAAAACATAAACCAAAATCAAATTTCAGAAGAAAAAGTCAAACAAAAGATCCAACACGTACCGAGTATTTTTACTTTTAAAAAATCTTTATTTTTAATGTCCTACTAATCATGTAATCAAGTAGAATATTCCTGGAATAAACTGTAATTACAGAAGAAAATCAGTTAAAACATTTAGTTAATGTAGCACATTTGATTTGTTAAATAATAGTCATGTTTTCATACTAATCTAGCATTTCATTTAAATCTGCCATTTATTTATTTCTGTAGTTAGTTAGTTGTTTTCACCGAGGGTTCCTTTTGCAATGACTCAACCACATCTGCTCAGTTTTATGTGTCATGGCATAAAATGCAGCTATTTCGATACTTCGTTTTTCCCCACAGCTTTAGAATCTACTCTATTTTTAGGCGTAAAAATGTTTAACTGAAATCAAACTCGAGTAAAAGTAACTTTTTTAGAGTGTGTGTTGGTTCTATTGCATGGATGGTGCTGGATGTCTCATTTGGGGGAGAATTTTATCCCCTGCCAATTTTAAGCAACTTCAACATTAATATATTTAATGCTAAAATGTTGACATCAAAATATAACCAGGGCAAATAAATAAGTTTCCCAGTTTGGGGGGATCTAACAATGCAGGACTGAAATGAGATATGAAGAAAACATGTGAGTCAGACTTAACCAGAGAGAGAACAAAATGTCTTGGCTTGTGCTGGACAAACTGCTGGGCTGCAGTTCCAAGTAATATCCTTTTATTCAACCTATTAGTCACACCTTTTGCTTTTTCTGCCAGCACACAATACAGCAGCCATTAGGTCCAACTATTGTGCTTAACTAAAAGTGTAGTGGGCACAGGCATGCTGTTGTTTCTGTTCCTTTCCATTTATTGTTGATGTTTTTTCCCCCCTAAATTTGTTTTCGTCCAGTGGATTTATTTAGTCCCTCTCATCACCTCTGTCTAGGTTTCTTTTGTCTGATTTCTAAATGCTGAAGAAAGAGCTTTGAAACAGAATAACCTCATGTTTTGGCTTATAATACCCCCTTTTGTTGCTACGTATATGTCCAAAAGTGGACCAAAAAATAAAAAATGGTGTCGCTTCCACCACACTCTGGATATGTTCCGAGCTGTCATTAAAAAATATTCAGTTTTGTCGTCACACACATTGCTGGTTACATTCCAAACTGCTTTTGTCACTACATCCATCGTTTGATAGAATCCAAACTGTTTATTTAAGAAAAAAGCAAACACGGCTTTGGTCATTACAAACGCCCCTGGATACGTCCAAAACTGTTGTTAAAAAACATTTGCTTTTGTCCCTACAACATACTACTGGATACATTCCAAACTGCTGTTAAAAAACACCTGCTTTTGTCTCTAGAGACACCACTGAATATGTCCCTAACTTTCATTAAAAAAAACATCTGCTTTTGTTGTTACAAACATTGCTTGATGCGTCCAGATTTGTGGTAAAGAAACACCCTCCTCCGTGGTGGTCTGCAGCTTGGCAGCTGTCTCACCTCGGTGTCACACCATCAAATGTAAAACCTAGCTCATAAACATGTAATCATAACTCCATCCGAGGTATGAGATGTACAAATGTCACATATTTGTGGTTTTCAGAAACGCACAATGCCAACACTTTATTGGTAACTGGGCTGTTTGGAAAACACAATTTTCACAGAACAGCAACAATTATGCAGATTGCTGAAAAGTCACAAATCCTCCAAACTTGCACATGCTGCGATATTCCTTCTCCCTTCACACCATTGGACCTGTGACACTTCCAGAAAAAACGAAAAGTCATCATCTCCATATTGAATTCTGCTACGTTACTCCTGCAGGCTTCCCTCCATGCTGCATCTTTCCCTGCCTCAGTGTGGGGCTCATCATCTCCATTGGAAACATATTTAGTTCTTTTATTGGTTGCTTTCTTTGCCCACTCTATACACATTTTCATTTGTCTACAAAATCAGTTTAATTCTGGAGATTCTCTCGTCTGACGAAACCTGACCATCTGTTTGCAGTCATTATTTACACTCACTTCAGCTCTTGGTTACAGCACTTTACCGGCTGTAAAGAGAACTTGCTATGCAGACAGAGTACGTCTGAGTGATATTTTGTCTGAGTGGAGAGGAAGTTTGAGCTTTCAGATGATGATTACTTGATTACTTTGATGAGGGAGCCAAGTTGCCTTTGTACACCCAAGCATTTCAGTTTTTTTCCTTTAGTTCCCAAGATAGTGTAGTCGCAGACAGCTTATCGTGCCCACAGACTTGGGGGTCACCATATCGATTGATATCATCTCCAGCACAGCGTTTGGAGCAGCTTAACAAAACAGTTTAACCATGGTACCAGGCAACTGAGTCACACAACCTTTGGGTCTAAGCTAAAAGCAGATTTCACTTCATCTAAAACTTTGTGCAAGTAAATCGATTTTGGATGTATTCCAGCAATAATTATCACTATTATACAGATTTGAACTCATGCTGATCCATGAAACGACATCCCTGTGGTTATTTTGCTGACAAAAAAATGTATTATTCTTTTGCTGTCATAGTGTTTCTTTTCATCTTATCTATTTCAAACTCAGTGCAGCCGTATGTTTGTGTAGTTTTACTGTATTTCTAACTATTATGGTCCCGAGGTATTGATTTCAAACTTTAAAATTGAGTGGTAATTCCCTTAAGTAAAAGATAAATTGAAGTTAAGCTTGAAAACACATTGAAGTCTTTTTCTTAACATCCCAATTATTGCAACACCCCAAAGAACTTTAATGCTTTATTATATCTGTATTATATCTCAATTTTTGAGGGAACTTACTAACTTATTTCCATCCTCCACAACTCTTTGTAGAGCAGTTGTCTCAAATGTCCTCTGCACTCTCCATTGCTCTTTCTTTCAGTAATCACAGCTAAGTGGAAAGAAGAGTGCGGAGAGTCAGGATGAAGGTCGATCTGCAGTCACACTGCAGACATGATTATG
Source organism: Plectropomus leopardus (assembly GCF_008729295.1). Classification (NCBI taxonomy): domain Eukaryota; kingdom Metazoa; phylum Chordata; class Actinopteri; order Perciformes; family Serranidae; genus Plectropomus; species Plectropomus leopardus. The sequence continues at coordinate 25,907,099 of NC_056465.1, forward strand.
CAACAAGAAGTGGAAAATTGAATATCCTTCATGCATTTCATAAATTGCATACAATAGTACAAAGAAATAATGCTGTTTTTTCACTGAAGAGTTTGATGTGTAATGTTGCTAATCTTTTCTGCTTCTGTCATATTTGTTCCTAAATACTTTTATCATTGTGAGTATTTAGGAACAAATATGACATCATTGTGAGCGTTTTCTCTATGAAATACTGCTAATGTTGCATTGAGACATTTAAATTCAATCCTTTTGCTTGAAAAAAACATGCTGTCTCTCATTGAGGAAACAGGCATGGATAAGAATCATCATCAAATAAAGTGGCGTTTCTTTCTCTAAATGATCGCCCACTATTTTGAGCAATCCTGCATCAATAGAAAATCAAGACAAAGTAAAGAGTGAAAATTTCAACAAAACCACTAATTTTCAAAATTTCTAAAGATTCAATTTATTTTGTTTGTCCCACAAGGGGAAATTTGTTGCAGGTGGTTTTGCAAACAGACATAAAATGTTTAATCACATAAACAGAAGACAAAAAATAATTGTATAAAAGTGAAGGGCTAATTGCAGTGGCCAGAGGTCAAAATGATCCAATTACACAAGTTAAGTTTTTTAGAATATGTGTCGATAATCTAAAAAGCATTCGCATATGCCATAATAATCATAAATGGCTTGTGTGGAGGATCTTAGATATTGTTATACTGTTCATCTTATTAAGGATTTGTTTAGTATTAACTAGTGTTGTAGTGCACGGGTTATTCCCACTTCTCTTTGTTTATAGTACACCCATCAACAAGCCAAAAAGCCACTGTAATATATATATAGGATATAGGATATATATATAGGAGAATAAACCCACTTCCTCCTTGGTAACCTACCCACCCATACAGTACAACAGCAACTACCACCACACCTCTGGCACCGCACGACAACATGACAACCGAAAGCCGTATGTTGGACAGACGTTAAAATTTGTTCAGAATGAAAACAGGGTTGACAGTATTTTAAATGTCTAACATTGTTAGAATTTCATGTTTATAGACGTTAACATTATGTTTTGCAGATTTTGGGTTTTGCTCTCCATACATTGGGATTAAATGTAATTATTGTACTTAAAGATGATGTGAGACGTTTGAAAACATGTTGGATTTTGGTTAGTTAATAACACAATATAAAATCAACAAAATATCAATGCCATCTGTTGGCAAATTGACGTTGGTATTAGATGATTAAATTTAAAACACTCAATGACACTCAACCTAATGGATTAAGTTTAAAGGAATTAGGGACGCTGCACAATATCCTCTGTATTTTTACTGAAGTAGTTATTGGACACATGTAGGTCATGATGACCTCAACACCCATGCCATGAATGCTTGGTAGTGATTTATGAATATATTTTATTTTTTTATGATTAACCTAACCTAATCACCTCTACAGTTTAGATTTTTATTTAATTGTATTACTAATTTCTTAATTTGTGGCAGTCAACTGGAAATTGACTGTACAAAATTTTTCCCCTGGCAGGAGATGGTCCAGCGGTCACTTTGCTTACATATAAAAACGTACCTTTTAATAAATTTTAGACAGCTCCAGAGTCATGGGGACATGGGGTGAAAAAATCTTGTCTTTTCAATTCGCAACGACTTAATTTATTTTTTAGTCTGTATTTGAGTGGCTTCTGTGTCTGTTCTCATTGTAAAAACAGAATATCTTGTCCTCTCGGGTAATGAAACCCTCTGAGCTGTCATGTGTCCAAATGGTCACTAATTATCTGACAAGGTGACTCCTGATGAAATCTTTCCCCAGGTGACATTACACCCTCAAGTGTGGTGTCATACAGTATCTGCTGTAATGACAGGCAGCGGAGTGGTTGGTCACAATGCAAGACAAGCACAGGCACGGGCGCGCAATCACATTCTTTTGTCGGCTGCATCAAATGGGGCTGCTGTAATAGACTGCCTGCCTCAGTGGGGTTCAGATGGAGCCGGGAGAAGATTGAGCAAGATGGGAAAATAACCCATAATGCAGTCTCTCTTTTTTCGCCGGCAGCTTCCTCCTTCGCTTCTCTGTCTCATCACAAAAACTCCCTTGTGCCAAGATTCACATGTAACAAACGTACTGTTCCTCTGCTCTCGCTCTTCTTGTCTCTCCCGTCATTTCTTTTCTCTGTCTGTCACCCTGACCAGTTTCCCTCATTTTGGAAATTGTTAATAAAGCAGACTTGGTGGCGTATGTGAGAGAGTTGGAAAATGTGTCAAAGCTGTTTATCGGGCCAAGAAGGGACAAACGGTCATTTCAGAGCGGAAAAAAAAGGTCCTCAGCTGCACACAGGTTGTCTTAACTTGTTTGTACCCTTTGCTAAAATCCCTTGTTTTTTAACACAATACAGAAGTGATCCTAAAAGGTCACGGCAGCGGAGAGCAACTAAATTATCCGACAGTAACACCTGAGAATAAAAAGAACAGCTGTCAGCTCCTGACCATCTTTTATTTGTTTTTTTAGGGGATGTTGAATAAAGACTTTTTAAACTACCAGTGGGAGTCACTCAAGTTAAAATCCTTACACAAAATTAAAGTCTGTTTAATCTTGTAAAGTTTGTATCACAGGAGGGAGCTGTTTTCACGATCAGTCAAGCTCTCTTTGCCATCCCTGTGTTATCCAACAGAAGCACCTGAGAATAAGAGAACAGCTGTCAGCTCCTTGCCTCCCAGATGACAAACTCATACAGCATCAAAACAGACATCAGTGAAATTAGAGAGAACAGTGTTTTTAATCATTTATAGTCCCACAGAGATGTAGGCTCAGATCTGACCTTTATGAAGGTATGACACTCGGATAGAGACTGCGTCAGGGCTGATAAAACAGATTAGTGGTGACATTAATTATTTTGTGATTGAGATGAGGGATTAAAGGTTCAATAAACACCACAGCATACGTCACATAACAGCTGTTATTGTACTGTTTTATAACATCTTTTTTGATGCTTTTTGCGTTTATTTGACAGGACAGTTATACCGTGACGGGGAGAGAGTGGGTGACATGCAGCAAAAAGCTGAGGCTGGAATCAAACCTGCAGCTGCTGTGGGAAGGACATAGCCTTTGTACATGGTGCAACTGCTCTGTGAGGTGAGCTACTGTGCACCTCATGTTTTATGTCTTCTTAGTAACTATTTGGCTTGTTGATTGTGGCGTACTAAACGTTTCACAGTATGTCAACTACTAAAATTGTCAAGGTTATGATAGATATCCTTTCAGTGCATCAAGTGTCCTTTTAGTTTAATGTACTGCTGTTGATACCAGTTTTATTCAAGAAGGATGAGACAGACTGTTTCGTTGGACAGACATTCAATAACTATTGGAATGAAAATCGGCTTAAAAATCTTTTTATTATAATTTCTGTTCCGGAGTTCACTTCCCATGTGGATCTGTGTGTCTGCGTGTGTGTGTGTGTGTTTTCTACACTCTACCATGTGCCTCTTTTGCCTCAACCTAACCATGCCATACTTTGTTGACTTATCCTAACCATTGTGACAGTCCATGTAGGTTGCCATATGGACCATGCTGCTTCATCCCACCATGTGCATTTGTTGACATCACAGCAACGGCATCCCGGAGTGTAAACGGTTGATGCAGAATGCAACCTAAGTCGTCTTAAACAGACACGGAAGGTCGCTGACAGAGAGGCACCATGTGACAAGCCAGGAAATAACATCCAGGTGGACGTGCAAATTTTATCCCCTTTGCTGATTCTGTCCATCTCCGTCCAAGCTGCGCTTGAACATTGTTAAAAATTTGGTTGGCAAATTCACGTAATAAAAGTTGGCCATTAAATTATTCCCACAAATTGAAATGTTGGCATTATCAAATAAGACGTCTGAGGTTCACCAAAATTTAACAATTTGTTCTTTCATGAAGGTGCGTGTCAATGCTGCCAACAGTTACTGAGACGTTTAACTGAAATCCACAAATGTCACACTTGTGGTGGAGTTGGAGATAAAGTCAGAGGATCACCAATGTTAGAACTCATTATTTGGGAACCATGAATGTCTGTAGACTACAAAATGTCATGGCAGTCCATTCAATAGTTGCTAAGATGTTTCGGTCTCAACTAAAGTTGTGTATAGCAACCAGTCAACACTGCAAGCCGCACAGCTGGCACGGCTAAAAATGAGTCTATTTTACAATCTCCTGATTCACACGCAACTCAGCTGCTCTATGAACATTTATGTATTTGTCTCTGCTCATCATAAAGAATGGGAGCATGATGTAGCTTGAAATTTATATAAAGATTTTTTCACTGTGTTTGCCTGCCAAAGTGATTGCACTTTATGTAATTTACCTTTGTTTACCTTTAATAGGGCTCACACCAGGTCTGCAAACTTGACATAACCATATTATTAAGTGGAAACAGAGCACTGTGCATGTCTCAGTTTTCTGCGAGGAGCTTGAACATTAAGCGGACAGGACTGTAAGGTTCAGCGCTCACAGAGAACATAATAACCCTCTGAGAAAAACGAACATGCTGATCCATCCAGAGACGTACAGCTGTAATTAGTGAGGAGAGCACCTCACACTGCTGCCCTGGACTTAAAAAAGCAGAGGCACATTTGATCATTTACCTCAGCTGAGCCAGTAAAAACCTTTCTGACAATTCTGCAGAAAGTGCAAACTAAATGCCACTCACTGTGAAAAAATGACAGAAGTGTTGTAACATTGCCTGATGTATATTATATATGCATGTTTCATTATTTATTGTTTCTTTTTGAAATTATTATTATTTTTATTGTTATGATTATCATTAGAAGTAATAGTAGTAGTAGTAGTGGTAGTTGTTGTCATAGTTTATTCATTTTTAAATTTATTTTTCATCTTTGTATTAATTTATTTATTTTTGTTTTGTTTTTATTGTTATGTGTTAAACATTATATGTAATGCACTGTATATGTTATGAATATGTGACAGACCCCAGAAAGAATAGCAGCAGCTATGCTGTGACTAATGGGTATCCAAAAATAAAAAATAAAATAAACATAAAATATTGACCTCACATTGACCAATGCAATGCAGTCTTAATACTTTCAAATATAGGTTTTGTTTTGGTGGCAAGAAGTTTTTTATTCCTCCCTGTTAAGCATATTTTAAAGCAAGCCAAAATGCCCCATGGTATGTCAAGTGTTGCAGTAACCATGGTGTAGTTTGGTTTCCAGCTTATTCCAGAGCTCTTGATAATGATAATATGTGCAAAAGACCAAAAGAGAGCATATGTTGGTATTGAAAATTATCTCACAAATCCAGAGGCCACAAGCTGTTAGAATTTCATTATAAAACTGAGGAGATGGCATTAATACAACGAGAATAATTCAAACAAGTGCCTCACTGTATTGTCCTACAACCAACCAAATGTGATTATTGCTATCAGTAAAGAACTCCAAGCTTACTGCTTGTTAATGAAAACGAAACAGTTAGCAAACCCAAGTACTATATATATATATCATAATATTTTCTTTATTTTTGACAGGATGTCATAGAAACACTTTATAAACTACTATACCTGGATCTGCATCAAAACCCCTTATGTACAGAAACAGCACAATTTCAACAAGTATGTTAAAATTACACTGACTAACAAGTACGTAATAATTTAAAAAACTTGAGTATTTCAGCCTTTCATTCATTTTTTTCTCTCACTTTTTCTTGCCATCTGCCAAATGTTTTCCTCTTTTTCCTTCTTCCCCTTTTCTTTCCCTTTTTTCCTCCTCTCCCCAACTTACAGACTAATGTTCCCCAGCTTTGGCGCCCAGGAAGAACTGTGTTATTATTATTATTATTATTATCATAATGAAGAGCCATTCTGCAAAAGGATTATATAACCATCTGAAGACAGATTTAATTCAATAAATATACCCTCAAATGTGCAAATCCATCTTTATTACGGTGTGATGTGAATCACGCTAATCTAAAATGTGAATCACTCCAATCTAAATGTTAACAATTATCAGCTTATTCTCCATTTACTGTATAAAAAAACCTATCAAACTATTAAAACTATTCAATCAAATGAATATTTTCTTACTATATTTAGTATTTTTACAACGCAATGGTGATTGCTGGGAAACGTGTCTATGCTGTTGTCCAATCTGAAGTCTCTATTTGATCACGAGACAAGCCGCTGGGACTCCGGCCAGGTGAAGGGCGGATTTCGTCAACATTGAGGAGTTGAGGACGCTTAGACAAGTCCAGTGAACAGCCAGGACATCCGAGAAAAGACAAGAGGGAACAGAGAAGTTTGCAAAAGTCTCTAAATTAGATTTTGTTTTTTACAAACAGTCGCCAGCTCGCGGACAAACCACCACAGAGAGTATCAACAAACATGTCGCAGGTAAGCTAACGTTAGCAAAAGCTAGATAACGGCGGTCTAAATAATAATAATAAAAAATAATTTGGCTGTTGTGTTAGGTGTACATTTTAACACAAGGCATACATGTATTAAGTAGGCAAAGTTGTAAATAAATAAATGAATGTCTTTACCATGTGGATAACCACTTTATGGATTATTATGGTAAGCTAACTAATAGCTTAGTAAATGCTGGCTGTTAGCATTACATAGCCGTTATATTTACATTTGTTCTGTTGTAGGCCTAACCATTCAGAGTCACAACCATGCAAATAGGTGAGTACAAGAGTTTTTTAAAGGGGATTTGGGGTATCTGTTGGGCCGCCGTGCCCCTGTTTCAAAGGTTGTCATTATTTCGGAGTCAGGTCGCCGCCGAGCACCTGTTTCATTGTATGTTTTGAGGTTGAACTGTGTGTTTGCCGCTGCAGCTGGCCAGATTTTGGGACATGAAGTTGTTTGTTGATGCGTATTACAGCTCTCTTTTGTTGTTCACTGTAATCTATTGCCTTTGTGTCAAGGAGTGCAGTTTTCGTGAGGTTGTTGTAGTATAAAACCTGGAAACGCTGATGGTCATTTCAGCAGACGGTGAGATGCACATCTCTGCTTTCAGCTGCTTGTTGTCAGTTTGTGAACTTTGTCACAGCACTATCCATGCTTCTGATAACTTTAAACCTCTGTACTCTGCAAATACAATAGCTGAGGTAACACATCCTCACTGTTAAACCCAACACACGGTTGGTACTGTATATATACGCCTAACTGATTAGATATTAGATGTCCATATCTGTACACGTGACTAAGAAGACCAATGGCTCTTCATAATAGCCTGCACTGGGGCCCATCCTTACTAACTTACACCACTGCTCTAGGCTACAGTTGTTTATGGTAGCATACCTGAATTTCTGACCAAACACTCAGCTATTGAGTTGCATTATACTGCATTGCATTATACATTAGGCACCAGGAAGATGAATGCAAGGGGGAAAAATGGTTGATACTTCTAATTTTGCTGCATTTTAAAAAACAAAAAGTCCATTCTGCCTGTTATGATGTTATTGAAGTAACCCCTAATAGATTTTTTACTCTTATCTGCCCTCTTCCACTCCACAATGATGAACTACACTTTCTGAGCCACACTGATTATACACAAGAACAAGGTATTGTAAGACCTGGCAGCTGGGATTTGTTGAAAATTGAAAATATCTGTCTTCCTAAAACCAAAAATCCTAACAACAGCTGCTACATATTTGAGGAAGGGACTGTAGCACAAGTTTTATGTAAATGTTTGAGCCAATGAAGGACAATAATGGGTGATACAATATTATTGTGAATCATTGGTTTGTTTTATTCATTTCTTCTTTTATTTCACCTTATACAAACAAAATAACAGTGTTAGCATTCAGGCTGTAGGCTGTGTGTCAATATGGGAATATTATCATAATCCATACAATTCTCCATATGTCGCACAGCATATGGAGTGTCCTAGCAGCATATTGGTTTAAGATGCCTATCATGTACCACCACATGCCAGGTTTGATTTTGACTTGGAGCCTTTGTTGCATATCCCTCCCTTTTCATCTCTCTCTTCCCAAACATTTCCCATCCCTCCTCCACATCAACTAGCCAGTGAAGGTGAATGATGCCCCCGAATAATATTTTAAGCATATGGACAACAGTGTGCATGTGCATAAATTGAAATTGTACATGCTGAGGCTGTAGTGCTGCGTGAGCAACACAAGCAGTAGGACGAGTGAAACGAGTGGTGTGCCCTTTCTCTATCAGATGAAACATCTCCCTGTGTATCATCACTCACATGTCTAATTCTGAAGACTTTTTCCATGCTTTGAGTGTTTAATCAACAAGAAAACAAAAACGTAAAAACAACTACTTAACCATTATTTAAAAATACAACAACAGCAAATTAATTTAAAATGTGAGTGTCATAAAACCTCACAGAAAGTAAAATGGCAATCTTGTAAACCTGATTCATGAAAAGTGAAGAGAGAATCGCTTCAGCAGGACATTTACATCAAACAGTTTAATTAAACAGCAAGCCGTAAAAGACTTGCTATTGACACTGTAATGAAGTGGGTGGTGATTTTTCAAATCGACATGATTGATGAAACATCATCTTTATTCACCCAGTGAATACCAATAAAGAAAGCAGCAGTGCTATTGAGCCCACAAGGCCAAAATACAGCAGTGAAACAGCCATTCTGTTTTTAAACAGTTCACCATCTCCATGCATTCATGGAAATTTTGTATACTGTCTGTTAATCTGTTTGTGGTTATATATATATCTGTATGTTCCTGTGTACTGGCTTTAAAAAACAAATAACCTTCTGGCACAATAAATCTAAACCATGTTTAAAATTGATCCTTTCCGATCAACTTTCAAGCTGGAAAACCTTTTTTTTGGGGTTGTTGTGTTTTTTAGATAAGATTGCATTTTTCCTTGTTGCACTATTTCACATTGTTTAACTGCTGCACCGTATGTTACAGTTCTATCATGAATACAGCTAAATTGATCAGTGGTTGCAGGTTGTGTTCAGCCTGAACAAACTCTGCAGACACACACAAGGCCACCAGGTGTCAGTACATACTCATAACACACAGCTACATATATGAAGAAGGTTCAGTGAAACTATTATTTTACTGGATTCTGGCTTTTGAAAAGGCTGTTAAAGTTTGAGATTACTTGTTAAGATGTTATAGATCAGAGGGAGCTCATTCATGAATCTTTATCTCTAAAACATGATTGTATTTTGACGTCTTTGCTAATAAAGTTCCACAATTTACAGCCTGCTGTCATGAACAGATCTGTAACTCTGGCAGCTTCACACATTGTGCTTATCAACAGTAGGTGTGTTGTTACTGTATGTGTGATATGTGTTATAATCAAAATTGCTGCAGAGGAGATGAATCTGCTGCTCTACAGCCAAACATTTGGGGTTGTGAAGGAGTATGAAATATGAGATTGGAGCATTACTTAAGGACATTAAAAAATGTAGGAATAGGTTGAGATTTATTCTTGAAGAAAAATATATGAAATTTGTCCTGTTTCTGATGTTTGAGAATAATCAGCCGTATGACTGTTGTAAATCTGCATTTAAATGTCACTGTCTGCAAGCCAAAGTTGCATCAATACTGCAGCAGTAAATTATATCTTATAATATCATATTGGCTGTTCTCTACAATACTCACAAATCAGCATCACAGTGTGCTAAACAAATAACTATACACAATTTGCAGAATGCTGGGCTGGGTAAAATGCTAGAGGCACGGATGGTTTACAGGCCCAAACTGTCAGGGGGAGCCCATGGCCTTCACTTGCAAAATGTCACTGAAGTTAACAAGTACCAACAAGCAAGGGAGTCAAAATGGTCACAAAGTGACACAAAAATACCACAAAGAGATGCAAAGGAACAGCAAAGGGATACAAAATAATGACAAAAACGTGCAAAATAATGACAAAGAGACATATTATGACTAAAAGGAAACGCATATTGACAACAAATTATCATCAAAAGACCAAAAGATACACAAAATTGTCTTATTAAGACCCAGACAACTACAGAAAGCCACTAGGAAAAACAAAATTTGACAAAAAACACACAATTACCTCAAAGGGACATAAAACAACCACAAGAAGACACAAAATGACTAAGAGACAAAACCACAAAAAGACACATAACGACTACATAGAGGTGCAAAACTACCATATAGTCTGTTTGTCTTGCTCCATGTAGGAGAGCTGGTGAGGCCATCTGTATAGCTGTGCCCATGGGCCCATTGTCTCATGATCCGCCCAAGGTTAGAGGATGTTTTGTCCTGTTTTTATCACCACATGTGATGGTTTTTTGTCATATATTTAAGTTCTGAACTTGTTATGTCTTGCATTAAATGCTACTGGAAAATTACTGAAAGGGATCTTGCGAGTGCCTCATTCAGAAATGTACTCCACTGAATTAATAATCTAAAAATGGAAATGGACAGTATATTGTACTAAGTGCTGCACAAAAACATACCAATCTTGAAATAACAATTTGATATCAGTTGAAAAATGTGGATTTTATTCATTTTAAATATTTTCTAAAACATCACACAGAAGCTGAGGCTTAAAGGATTAGTCCAACATTTTAAAAAATTTAATGAGGAGATTGATGCCACTCTCTATAGCTGAAGCCAGCAGCTGGTTAGCTTAGCTTAGCATGAAGAGGTGCTTGTAGGCAGACTTCGTTAAAATGCCTGTGACACCCCTCGGGCTCCAAGCACCTCAGATTCATTGTTTGTCTCCTCAGGTTTCCAAGGTCAAAGAAAATCATGATGTCGCCTTGGGCATGTGTTTAAGACAGCGACGGCACGCTCATTTGCAGCCAGCTTGTCCTTTGAAGCCTTTGAAATCCAACCTTTCTACCTGAGCGCCCAGTAATTGGTGTGCAGAGCACACAACGCAGATCTCAGGAGCAGCTAGTGCACTTAGCATGACACTCCAGCACTGCACGGGCTTTTCTCCGACCACCTGAGAGCATTACAACATTAAGATTCCACCTGAGTACGGGAACAGGCAGCAGTCAGTGTCTTTTCTTGCAAAGCCCTCTGCAGGACGGCACATCTTGAATTCTGCAATAGTCTTTCTGCTCCCCTCACCCTGGAGATTTGGTTGGATAGCACAGTCTAATCCCTTGCTAACAAGCAGCTCCCCTCTGTATGCTGAGGAGGCTGAGGCACAAGCCTGTGGGTTGGGATTGAAGAGGCTGCTCGGGACACTTTGATGTAATCATTTGTATCAGTATTACAGTGGAAATGTGTTTGGGGGCTTGTTCTGACATTTGGCTTTAATAACAGGACAAATCATGGCCTCGAGTATCAGACACATGGGCTGGCAGGGCCTTTCTAAGTGGCCATCTGTTACAGACCAAGAGAGCAAGATAATGTCTTAATACAGGCCCCTTTGATCTGGACTGAGTATGATTTGGGAGGATTATATCAACACATGATGGTTTCATGTGTCAAAAATCTTGATTCTGTGAACTGTTGTGGTTCGAAGATGCATTACATTCAAGTTTTTAACACCTTTGGTTTAACTGATCTTACCTGAAATTAAGTTATCGAAGTGATCACTTGCTCAATTTTTCTTGATTTTTTTTTTGGCCACATTTTACGATGATGCACATCTGGCTGTAAAAAAAAAAGGTTTTGAAATATTAATGTCAAGAGTCTAAATGATCGAACTAACAACCAAAAAAAGGCTGATAATTTAAAATTATTTTGACATTTGATCATCTATTTATATATTTAATTTCCAAAGGTGATGGTACAAATGTTGTTTAGAGCTTTATTCACAAATATACAGTACACCTTCTACAGAAATGATTAATTCCTTTAATCTTTCAGCCCAGTGTCACTTCCAGGGCATCAAAATTCACTGCTTGGCGTCTGTATGAGACACCACTCCAATGTAAACCATTCACTTCATTATTAGACACTCAGAGCAACAGAAAAAGGATAAAGTCCATTCAGGTTGGGTGGAAGGAGAGGCGGATGGCTCCAACAAACTCTGACTTTGACCCAGGAGACCTGTGTTTGAAATCACCACACAACAACACTGTTTGAGGCATTTGTTTCTCTCAAAGCTGGGCAATTTTTAGCCACATCTGCAATCTTTGCCAAACCATAACCTGGTATTTTTATTGTCTAAAGCTTACAGCAGACTCCTTCCTACCACTACCTTTCTGCCTCACAAAGCCAGGTGTTATTTAAGCGATATCCACATTTATGTGTTTTCATATATTTGTTATGAAACTAGTGCTGAGGCGATTAGTTGATTCATCAGTTAATTAATTGATGTATGCAGAATTAATTAGCAACATTTTGGATAATCAGTATAATTGTTTATTAAGCAAAAATGGCAAACCTTCCCTGGTCCCTCTTGTCCAGTGCGAAAATTTGCTGTTTTTATAATTTTTATATACTGTGTACTAAATATCTTTGGGTTTTGGACAGTTTCAAAACTAGACATGTGAAGAGCTGATCATTAGTCACAATTTTTATTTAATAGACAAATCAATAAATAAAGAAACGGTCAGTATATTAGTTGATTATGAAAAAAAAGTATAAGTCCTAAACAAAAATTTGTACCCAAAAGCCATGTACAGCATGACAATATTTAATGTACCTTCAGAACTCAGCATTACTTCATATTTTACTTTACTGTGCAGTTGAAGTCTGTCTTCCCTCAGTATGTTAGCCTATATAATAGATTAAGGAGGTCATACCATTTCTTTACATATATATCTTAAAAGTATTATAATAATAATAACAACAATAATAATGTATAGTTTTGCTTATTGATTTGTGGAAAATCTATACCGAGCATCAAAGAATAATCTTGAAGATTTTAATTTTAAAAAAGTCACTTAAGTCACTATCTTACACCAAATGAGGTTACATAATGGTAATTAGGCATATGGCCCACTAATAAAAGTATTGCAGTATTTATATATTACTAGGTGTCGCGGGTGACATAGCAGGAAAAAAATGCAGTAATAAGTTACTGCCAATGCATACTCCTACAGCTGAAGTATTTAATTATGAAGTCATAAAAGTCACAGGAAATGGCATGTAATTTTCAGTGAGATTACTGCTTCATCAAAAAAGGCTATTTTTTGGCTTTTGTTGACAGTGGATTAGTTTGAAATATTGCAAGACAATACAGTCAGGGCAGCCCCCAGTGAGCTGTTAGATGAAGAGCTGCAGGCGTGAGGCTGCACTGCATTTCGATTTTGTGAGGTAACCAGTTCCTTTCTCTGTGCCCTGTTGTCCACAGACTCATGTCATGTGCAGCGTAAAATCAGATCATGGTTGCTCCCAGAATTGTTCTGTTATTTTCGGTTTTTGGTGTTTCTCTGTCCATGCACATGAGATGTACTGAAAGCTTCTCTGATCAGATCTGTGTTGTAATATTCAAGTAAAATCAACTGAGGCTCATCGAGTTTATTCTCTTACTCTTTAAAATGAAAACTGACCAAAAGTACAAGATTTTTACATCACAGCATGAGGGAAACAGGACAATTATTGCCCGACTTCTTTATTTTAACAACAACAGTTTGTTTTGTGCTCCCAAACATGTGACCTAAACCACAAAGTAACTACAGGTGTCAGCAAATCAACTAGGACTGAAAACTTAAAGATTGATACTTGAACCTTTTCTTTGACTTACAGATATACACATATGTCAGTTGATTGTTGTAACAATTGTATATTTCTTGAATTTATTGCATTATACAGCATGACTCGACTGTATGTTAAATAGCCTATGGGATGTCTGTTATTATGTTTGTAACTGTGAGGACTTGAGTCAGTGACTTGGACTTGAATCAGACTTAAGTCACAAATCTGATGTTGTTTGACTCAATTTATCAAAATCAAAAGACTTGCAACTCGTCTTGGACCCGTGGCCTCACTTGGGCTTGAGCCTTGATTCTTGATACCTTTTCCCAAGTCCAAAAATTAAAAAATATGGTATTCAAAAAGTGTGCTGCAATTCAATTAATTTTCCTTAATTTCTTGAATCAACTGATGTAGATTCTATAAATTCCCAACAAGTCAACACTTAATTTCCCAGACTATCCAGTTTTGTTAGAACCAATCCAACAGCATTCAATCAAGTCGCAGGAGAGGTCTATGAAGAACTGACTTTACATTACTGAGCAGCAGCTGGAAAAAAATGATACCAAAGATGATTTTGTTGCAATGCATTATATGCAAAACCTGCTACCGCAGCCAACCTTATTTGACATTTACAGCTGCATTAAGAACCTTCAATCGAGGCTCATGTTACCATAGTTACCGAGCTAATGTTTCATTATTATTAGCTTAACAACCTAAGTAACTTTTTAACAAACTTGTTTTGACAAATTGATACAATTTTTGAAAAAGTAATAATGATTCCTGTGAATTTAATAAATTATTACTTCATTGCTGAAATGGGATTGGATTTGGTGGAGAGGCCATTATGACTTGCTTGGGACTCGAAACAGTGTCAGTCTTGACTTGGGAATTGAGTGCTGAGACTTGAGACTTGTGACTTGCAAAACAATGACTTGGTCCCACCTCTTAAATATCACACTTTTTTCTCCCGTTTGTTTTTGTATTGTGAATACAATATTGTTGAAAAGGGATAAAAGCATTAAAATATTTAACTTAGTGCCTCTGAAAATGTCACAATCAGATCTGAAAAAACACGTTTAATTTGTGTGTGATAGTAAAATGTAAACTCCTCCTCATGTCAGTAAATCGGCCACATTCCCAGAAACAATGAGGACATGACCTCCATGTCCTCAGTGAATCTGTATTCAGTCACGCTGCAGTTATTGCAGCGGTGTCCTGCCTCATTGTCTGTCTCCTCTCTGACAGCTCGAGTGTTGTCAAGGCAGCTCTACACAGACTAAAAAAAAACTGGAGCCAACCTCCATGGCTTTGATTCCAGTATGAAATTCATCCTATTATAGTTACACTTCCAAAACATTGTTGGGGCTTTGTGCTGCTATTATGCAATGATCCCATTCTGCCAAGCTGCTCAGGCAGCGGGCTAACAGCCACATCAGTAGCCTGCTCTGTCCTGCTACCGTCTCATGCATTCATGTTGTCCAGAGAGGGAATCTGAGCGCTGGAAACTGTCCACACACATATTCCACACGTCTGGGGATCGTCTCTGGAGTGAATCTCAGGATCCAGCTGGAACCGGAGCGTATGAGCTGTTCATGCTGGTGGCGACAGCAGCTGGTTTCCAGTCTGGCTGGTGAAAGTGGATGTCGAGGGTTCGAGCCCAGTTTGCAAACACTGTCTTCTCGGTGATGAAGCGGTGGTGGCTTCCTCGACGGCTCCTCTCGTGGGAGAGATACATCGTGCACTCATCAGGCCCCGCGGGCTCATAGTAATGATACGGCAAAGAGGGATGAGAGGAGGATCTAGGAGAGCCGAAGAGAGAGAAGCGAAGGCATGAAAGTCAAAGTGTGAGGCAGAGATGTGGGAAATAGCGTGGGGATGATTGCGAGATGAGGGGGGAGGAAGGGAGTCACAGTGGGGAAGAAATGGAAAGAGGAACAAAGAAAAACAGAAAGATCAGAAGAAACAGGGCTCACAGATGTGTTCATTATTCACCATCTTATTCCTCTGATATTCACGGTCACGCCAAGCTCAGGGGAAGGCATGAGAGTCACTTCAATCTGTCTCGCATTTCTCCATGAATATCCAAATGTGTCAAACTGTCCTTTGTGCCCTAGTAGATTCATGTGAGAACAATATTAGCCAAAATATTCTTCTACTTCTAGTGAACTTAATAAAGGGCTGTACTTTGCATTTTCAGCCTATGCACTGAAATGTGTTATTATTATTATTATTGTTATTATTATTATTTTCTCAAATTTATAATGTCAAGATAGACTGAAATCAGTCACCAGCCTGCCTGCATGGAGTAAATGTTATATTGTCATTACAAGTTGAAGACCATATTAAAGATGTACCAGACAAGGTTTTTATGTAGAAACACATCCATGTTGTCAGAAAAAAGTAAATCACAGACTGGAGCTGCAACAGATGAGAGCAGCCCATCTGCTTCATGCACTATTTGCCCCACTTGTTCAAACGGGAAGTGACAAACTGAACAGTCCTAAGGATAAGAAATTTCAATGGCGTCTTGGATGTATAATTTAACAGATGAATCAGGATGTTGCGGAGTGTTGCAGTTAAAATGTGAAAAAGTGTGAGTAATGTTGCTTGTAATTTTGGTGCCTTTTCAAATAATTGCACTTAACAAATGTATTTTACATGGACAGCATGTATTTTCAGTATCGTCCAACACTGTTTTGTTTGAAGGCCTACCTACTTCTCTCTCCTCACCGGAAAAACCAACAGCCTAAATGTTTGCATTGCAATCATATACATCCATGAAGGTGCCATATCTGTGTCAAACTAAAATGACAATAGATTCAGATGGACACAATGCTCTCTAGTGATTGGTTAGGGAAAATCGAATCTCCGTCCCCCACAGAAAGCAGTTAGAGTGGACAGTTCTTTCTGACATCAGACAAGCATCTTTCAGCTCTTTGTTTTGGTTTTATGGCCTTGACTACTGTTTTCATTCAGCCTCTCAGCTCTCATCAGCATTGTGTTTAGTCACAACAGACAGCTTTGAATGAAGTCACTCTACCTGCCCAGCACCAAATGGCAACAGACGGTGTGAGCAACTACCTGGTGAACATAGCAGACCATTTTTGAGCTAAAGAGACAGACATTTCCCTCAGAAGTTTATGGAGACCAAAAACAGTTAAGAGGAGAGGGAATATTTGGCACATATGGCAGGTCACCAGGCTCCAAACGAAAAATAATTCTGCTCCACATTAACTGGATGTGTAATAAAGCTACATTTACGCATCTAAATTCTTGGATTCAAATATGATCTGAGTTTACCTGCAGAAATCAGGTGGCACCATGCCATAAACATTGATCCTGTCACACAGCTCCAGGGCTATGGCCATGGTGAACCAGCCGGTACTCAGCCAGGAGTTGGAACTCTTCCTGAAAGACGAGAGATGATCAACATTTTTAGCAAGTCCACACTCATTTATTGTAAATACATATTGGGAGTACTGGCTCCTTTCAAGAGACTAACTGATCAAACGTGACGAGTTTAAAGCTGTGAAGCCATAATTCTAGATTTTATCTGATCAATCATCTTTTCAGAGATAAACACAGACGAAGCAAAAAGACAGACTGAAGAAAGACTTTCTTTGTGTATGCCTCGTGCACAGCAATAAAGGAAATATCACTTAGCAAGACATTTATTCTGACAACGATTATGCTAGCATGAAGGCTGAAGTGATTGGATTCTCCATTCAAATGTGATGTCCTCTTATCTTCCTGTTGGCTTACTGTGCACATGCAAATTAGTTTATGAATAGCTAGAGAAACGTTGACAAAACAGTCTTTATCTATTAAGCTCACAAGCTATTTTGAATGCTCATATTAGCTCAGCTGTTTTTCTCACACAGGTACCTGCAGCACAATCAAAAGAAAACATGTGACTAAATTGTGCTAAAGGCAGGAAACTTGCATCTGTTTCATATTTAGTATAAAAAGAAATAATTATGCCTGGTGTTTAGGGTGGTCTCAGTGTATCAAAGCTCTGTTTGGTATGCCAATTCCCTTTCATTCATGTTGATGAAATTAGTTTTGTTTGATCCAAATGTGCTACATCTGCCTCTGAAAATGTAAAATGCAAAACCCGGTTTGCCAGAGTCTCCTCTCCCAGTTAAAATGTAGTCTTTGAACAGGCCCTGCAGTGTAATGTTTTTAACATTTGAGTACATTTTGCATCAAGCCACAAAGATCCTGATACGATTAGATCTAAACAAGAGTTCCTTACTCTAATTAAAGCTGTGTTAGTCAAAATTCTGGAAAAGGCAGGGAGTTGGGGCTATGTGATTCTCTGGCACTGAGGTTTGCCCTCACTGCACTCTGGTTGCTGCTGCAGCTGATTGGGGGTCAGTCTCTGAGGCTGCTGCTCACTCTCCTGTCTTTAAGGTAGGGCTGTCAGCGTTATTGCATTAGTGATGCGATTAAGGTCCATACATAACACGTTTTAAATCACGTTAATTTCAGACCAACAATCCTCTCTGACCTCAAGAAATCTGAATTGAAATTGGTTCTATGGGTACCTATTTAAAAAACGTATTATCAGACAGCCATACCTTGAGGTGGTCTGCAGCAGTAAAGAGTGAGGCGGAGGACGGGCTGTAATTTTAGGCTCTAGCTGACAGTCTCATAATATATTATATTATATATTAGCAGAAAGCATAACTATTAGCAGCATTTTCTGTCCATCCCTGAGAAGCTTTGCCAATATTCACGTGATTTATTTTGTTTACTGTCAAACTTTTTCTGACTTTCTTTGATGAGTCGGTCTTCCTTTTTTGGGTTGCTCTGCAGTGTCGGCAGTTGTTGCAGATGCTGAAAAAGCAACTTTCTGTGCAGGATTATCCACAATTGAATCAAGCTTTCACCGTATGGGACGTGCACACTCATCTGCATTTGCAGAACAGCCAATAGGAACACCCTTTCTCTGAAATGACCTGTGATTGGCCAAACTCCTCAGACACTGGCTAGATTTTTTGAGCCAAGTAGAGGTGAAGTAGTCTAGTACTCTCTCAGTCCACATGAATTACATTACACTCAAAATTCATAATGGGATTTTTGCCCATTGCAGCCAAAATAAAACTGCCTACCCCAGCTCAAAAAAAAAAAAAAATAGAGCCTGTATACCAAAGCAAAAATCTGTCAAAGCAGAGGGACAGCATGAGGGCAGGCAGAGTCTGTTAGGACTCGACATCCAGCCACTTCCCATTATTCCTAGATGAGACACGTTTGTACTTGTCATGTGAGTGTTGTGTATGTGTTCAGTCTTATTTTAAGATTTTCATTTGTCACTTTCAGTGAATAATTTGCCAGTTCTCGCTCCACTGATTCACACATACTTGCAATGTTTTTTTTGTTTTTTCTGCTTATGATGACAGGGGAAGTGTTGTCTCTCAGAGTCATCTCTATGAAGGTCTGATGACATGGTATCACTGCAAAACAAAATACTTTGCAATTCTCTCTCTAAGCCTGGCATTAGCAGGTCAACTGTGAACTTGGCATGAATCAGATCCCTTAAAATCCTTTCAGAGATAACAGAAAAGTTTTAATCGAAATCCTATTAACAATGCTGCCAGTGTTTAGAGCTCGGACTTATTCCTTTGTGAGCCAATACACAAAAATACGTGAGGCTTTTCGGAAGTCTATGGTGTGCACCCTTCTTAAATTTCATTTCAAATGGCTTTAACTCATGAGTTGAAGATATTTTTTTGTGTGTTCTCCCCTCTCTTGTTTTTCTTCTTCTCTCACACACCCAGGTGTGCTGCTGTCTCTGTAAGGTCACGAAAGGTCTCAAAATCAAACCTCACAAAGACAAAACAAACACTGTGGACATTTACCTATCAATCCCTGTTTCCTTTTTAAATAGTTCATCAAACTTCAGCATTTTGATTCGAGAAATGATGTAGACTTTAAGCTTGGGCAGAAGTTGGTTTAACAGCCGGAGGTTGTTGTAAACGTGGCCTTTTCCATCCCGTCTCATGCAGCTGCTGGGTCCCCAGAAGATGAACACGGTGTCTTGGCTCGCGTTGAGCAGCTCCTGCCGGCTTCGCAGCACCCTCTGCAGGCTGGAGTGAGCTACAACACGCAGGCTTGTGCGTCGACCAACATCTTGCTGATATCTTACACTGGGAGCATCGTTCATTCGGATAACGCACTCAGAGCGGTCGATTTCTTCGCCTCTCTTGCTCCCAGTAAGCTGACCGGAACTGGTCACCAGGGCACAAGTCCTGCAATGCATCTTCAGAGGCTGTGGAGGTGAAAGGTTAAAGGTCATAATTAATTAAAGTTTCATTCAGAGAATACTGCAAAACCAGTTCTGTTTTACTGCCTCTAAAGTGGTGCATAGGTGCACACAACTGTTTGCTAGTTTCAGGCAGTTACAGTTGACATTTTAACGACCAGCTCCCACGTTTTGTAAGAACCAAACGTACTTGCGCCCATGGGCTTATAGGTCCTAAAATGGTGTGTGCTCAAGTGCATTGTCAGCACTTTGCCATATTGAGACAACAGAGAGCAACTGCAACAGTGAACAAAAAAAAGGTGGTCTAAAATCAGCAGCACAGTTTTCCTGCCATTTAAAGGGCGTATTATTCCGAAAGTAAGATGCACTTACATAGGGGGTTTCACAACGTACATACATGCAATTCTGAAACAGCTTACACATCATTAATGAGGAAAATAGTGATTTCAGTTTCAAAGATATGGACATAGCAGAGACTAGAGCAGAGCAGAGCTGCAGCGCTGCTCTCCAACTCACAATGAAGAGATTTGTTGTCTGCATTTACGCATGAGGAATAGCGTTACTTCATTGGCTATTTCAAAAGCTAAAAGCTTAGTTCTGTTATAAATTTGGTCATAAAATAAAGTACTGACAAGATTTAATGTTGGCCTGCTAACTGTACTAAAGAAAAAGTTAAGTAATAATTAAGGGGAAAATGACCGTTCATACAAAACTTCATGAAACTTAATAAAACACTCAGGTCAGGGGAGTCAGGGGATCACCACATGGCTAGAATGTAGCAAGATAGTAATGTAAGAGTGCAGAAGGGATGAATCTGCAGCCATCAAGGTCAAGTTTTACTAGCAGAGGAGGAAAAACTAATGACCCTGTCAAAGTTCAGCACAGTCTGTACAATCGCACATGACACACAGCCACGAAAACAGCACTTTCCCCAAGCATCTCTGATAATGTTACCAAAATTTTGGAATTTATTTTCAGGCCTTTTTGGAGATATATTCACAAGTTAATGTAGTTTATCATCAAGCACACGCACAAAATTTCACCTGAAAACAGTGCAAACTTAAAGTGGATATCCTGCCCTTAATTACCGTGATTATGCTGTCATTGGCAGCCATTCAGGACCTGAATAAAGTGTAACTGGCACACCGAGTGGAGAAGCTCGACTGGTAATGGGCTGTTCTGTCAGGTATCCTATTATTCAAATGCACTGTAGGTTGACAGCAGAGCAGAGGCTATTCTGTGCTTTGATTTTGAAGGAACATCATGAATACGCATAAGCCTGTATATTTATTCAGTCAAACACAACTTACTCTCCTCCATAAAACAAGGAATGCACAAACAGCAGAGGTCATAAGCTTTGTCAAGAAGGATATGGCAGGGCTGTTGTGTTGGTTTGCATTATACTGACCAGGTATTCGTGTTTTGTGTCCAGCAAGGTTTTCAAAGTTGAAAAAGGCGAGTTTGGATTGAGTGATCCGACAGCGAAAAACCCAGAGACTCTTCACATGAATTATTCTCAACCTTAATAGAGAGCTACATTGGCATTCTGAACTGAGCTCCGAGCTTCACACTCCATCAGGTTCTGAGGTGGGAATGTGTGTGTGTGTGTGTGTGTGTGTGTGTGTGTGTGTGTGTGTGTGTGTGTGTGTGTGTGTGTGTGTGTGTACATACAGGTGATATTACCAGCACCACAGGCTGCATTGCCACTGCTGCTATATTTGTATTACTCTACCACTATCTATGTGACCGCTCATTTGATTGCCTTGCATGTGTATGTGTGTGTACTTGTACATGCTACATAGTGAGGACTAATATATTTTTGCAAGAGAGTGAGGATTGGAAAGTGACTATTTCCAGAAAGTGGAAAGTGAGGACATTTTTGCTGGTCTTTACTTTCGCAAAGGCCTGTTTGAGGGTTTAAAGTTGGTTTCAGGCAACACTTTCTCTTCTCTCTCATCCCCCCAATGGACACCATCTATATGTGTTATACTAACACACACCTTGGACTGTTATCTTTGCACAATGCATATTTGCTTTACTGTGAACTCTGCCCAACATTCTGAAACAGCTAAATTGCATGTATTTGTTATGCCATCGTACTGTTTAAAATATCTCTACCATATTTCTAAATTTTAAACTGACCCTGCCCATCAGTCCATATCGTGCATCTGCAAAAGGTGCCGTCCAGCAGCGATTTGGACTCATGGGGACCAGTTGCATATGACGCTGCTGCAACCGAAGGTGTCTGGCAACATTATAAACTGATGCTGCCCGTCTGCATATCATACCGCCATGATAGGTGGCTTTTTGTGTCAGTGTCTGACGCCAAAATCATTGACGAAACTGTGACATTTGACAAGTTTGTAATGATAAAGGTCTGGTGTAGGGTTCAGGTTACAGTTAGGTTTAGGTTACAGTTAGGTTTAGGTTACAGTTAGGGTACGGGGCTAAGGATGTCCTCACAAAGATACAAGTACAAGAATGTGTGTGTGTTTGTGTGTGACTGCTTCTGCATTTGTATGTGTGTGCACAGGTGGTGGTTTCTGTGGGCATAAAATGATGAAATCTTTTTTCAGAGTTCAATGTCGACCCTGATATGTAATACAATCACGTTTGGCAATAGTCTGCAACTGTCTACAAAGTGTCAAGATCCAAAACCAGTTGTAATCCCCTCTATACACACACTATCACACACACACACAAGCAATCTCAGCCTCTTTATGCATTGAGGAACGGGTATTTCCATTCCCCAACACATTGCCCAAAACAAACCGTGTCTAGTTGGAGTGTGTTTGCACTCTCTGTACGCAGACCCCCTCCCTCAATAACAGGTTGGCTGGAGCAAATTACACACTTCACTGCACAAACACACCCTCCCTGCCTTAGCTTTTGAAAAAAAAAAGTCACAGCCCTTTTAGCTGTTTCTTCTTCTACATACAGCAGATAGAGTGCTGTTCCCTGTGGCACCATCCGAACAATTACTCTGAAGCAACTTTCAATCATTTTAAAAGTCAGGGAATGTGTTAAACTAGTAAAAGGCAATTGAAGGTGGACAGTGTCGTGGTTTGAAGTGCTTGTGAAATACTAAAAGTGTCCTTGACGGTAAAGCTCCAGTGCCAGCTCCCTGAGCTTCTGACAGCTTGACGATGCTGGGAAATAGCCACTTATAGGCTGTGTATCACATCGAGAGAGGCTTTCAAAATCAGATGGAGAATATTTCAGGCAGCAGGCAGCTGAAGATGAGACCCACAGACTGTTAAATGAATGAATAAATGAATGAACGTAATGCATTGAATATTAATGTTGAATTTTTACTCATAATAAGCCTTGGATTAACAAAGAGGTCTTTTAATTTGTGAAGCAACTAGCACTTGAACACTTGCTGACTCCCAAACACACACTCAGTCTACACTTTATCATGCAGACAGACGGTTGTCTACCTTGATCAATAATGCATAACCTCATAAGATAACACTTTTCTGGATTAACACGATCTAAAGAGGCAACAGCGGGACTGATTTGAAAAGCCCAGAAGTCTGCACCCCAGACACCACAAGTGTTAATCCAACCAAATCTGATTTTGCACCAGGCAACCTCCCTCATTACTTTACTTGACCCGCTGAACTGTTACTTTCTGGACCGTCCTCAGCAGGGATGACATCCTCCACCAGCAGTTCTTCACCCTCAGTTACTTTCGTAACTCATAACTCGTAACTTTACCTGGACCCTTTATCATCTCCCCTTACTCTACTCGTCTCTGATGCCGCCAACCAGTCAACACATACACTGTTTTCCTCTGTGCCACAACATCTCCCTCATCCTTTACCCTCTCCTTTACCTCAGCTCAGAAAAAGAGACACAACATAGAAGATGTCTTTCTTACAAAACTAGTGCACTGGGAACAAAAATGTACGCAGCAGGACGCTGAGGACTTTCTGCTTGCTGTAGAAACTGGACACATGCTGGCTAAAGTTGAATTGGAAATTTACCAGGTACTATTTGAGGCAGAGAAGGACTCTCAAATTCAATTTGTAACCCTTTGAAACCTGGATCAAAATCAGTTGGGTTTTTTTTTTTTTTTTTTTGCTGCATTCAGATGCCTTTCACAAGTATTTAAACCTTTAAAACCTGAGCAAATTGTTTGATTTTCTTCAAAAACATAAAAAAAAAAGAAATGTGCAACTTTGCGAGTTGTTTTTAACTTTTATTGATGCACATTTGAAGGAAGTTTTCTTTTGCAGACTTCTTCTGCAATTTCTTGTTAAGTTGCTCATTGCCTTCTTTCTATGTTCTTTGAGAGAAGTGAGGCCTATTTGGTTAGGTTTCCAAGGGTTAATGAATTATAACTGTTTTTTTGTATGTAGTTTTGGGGGAAGGAAGACACAAATACCCCAGATATTTTTGTACTCATGAGAATATCGATGCATTCCCAGACTTAAAAGTTCTTGAATTGTTAGCACTTGCTGCACTTAGTTTGGATATGGACAGGGCTTGGAGGGCTGGCTCGGCTACAGCATCTTTGTTGGGCAATCAGTGTTTTTGTAATCTTTTTTTAAGGACGTTTTTGACAACTGTTTGACAACTGTGAAGAGTCAAAATTTACTTTGCATTTAAAAGCACTCTGTACTGTTTATTCTAGTTCTGGTTCCATACATCTCCTCTTTTCTATTAATATATTTTTTTTTTAAAAAACAATAATTTGCATATTACTTTACATTATTTATAGATTTGAAATGGGATTTGTTGGAGAACTTAGATTCTTATTTCATTCTCCGTTACTTTAACCAAAATAGGAAAATCATAGTTATATCATAAACTACAAAAGGGGTAAATCATCAAACTAAATGTTTGGAGTCTCTGTTTGTCTTTCTGTATGTATGTTGTACAATTTTCTCCACAATAATTCATCCGATGGACTTCACACTTGGCAGGTGTATTACTGAGTAAGGTCAGTGTGGATATGAGTTGAGATCTATGGGACATATTTATTAGTGCTGCATTGCTACCACCAGAAGTTCACATTGGGTGGAACAGCATGCTGGGTACAGCTCGCCCTTCATCGCTTGCTACAGTACATTCAAGAGCAGATGACAAGAGAACGGAGATGTTACATTGTAGCAAATGTACACATTTCAATTATATTGCCATCGGAATGAACAATTTTGTTCCTGGAAATAGTCTGGTACAAAATATGTTGCTGTTAGCAAATGATGTGTATACTCAAACATTGCAAGGGGCACACTGTGTCATGGCAGTTGTATCGCTCGGGAGTTAACAAAGCACAGTGTCAATTGAGAAGTCGTTTGGATGAGCGGTTCTCAAAGAAGCTGCAAGCAGTAATACTGAACACCAAGCAGTCGGTCCATTTAGAACAGGCATGTTTCTGCATCTTCTCGACATGCACTGCACTCGTATTTACTAATGGACTTTTCCATTTGGTTTCCATATACTAAATTTCAACTCACCTTTTACAGCTGTATGTAGGCATAGCATGTTTGCAGGAACTGCATCTTTGTAATAGAGATGTTAGAGGGATACATAGTAGTTGGGAAGAGAATGTTTATCATTCTAGATTTGATTCTAAAGCCAGAGGCACAGCAATACTTATTCATAAAGACATCCTCTTTGAAGCAGACAAAATTGTTTCTGATTCGAGTGGCAGATATATCATCGCCTCTGGAAAACTCTGCAACAAACCTGTGGCACTGATAAATATTTATGCTCCCAACTGGGATGATAACCAAATATAGATACTCACTCTCTTATAATGGGGGAGAATTCAGTTGTGCAATAAACCCTGAACCGGAGCATTTATCAACACGAGCTTCTCATATATCAAAAATGGCCTCCGGTATAAGGAGCTGTATATAGATGTAGTTTTTGCATCATTAAAACCACCTTGTACAAATGAGGAGCTTTATCGCAGTAAAATTCAAAAACTTTATACATAACCGCCCATTCAGTCCTATCGACAGTTTATTATCATTAAACACAGAAACTAAGAATATAATCTCCCAAATGTACAAATGATTTGGTGAATTAACCCTTTGAAACCTGAGCAAATTGCTTTGATTTCTTTCAGAAACATGGGAAGAAGGCAATGAGCAACTTTACAAGACATAGCCCACAAATGAGCAAACTTAGTGAAAAACTACCTGAAAATAAGTTAATGAAGAAAAGTAGAAAACACAAACAAGAAAATGACCCAAAAAAGTGCTGAAAATTTAAAGACTATATACGTAAACTTTTTTTCCCCCTGTTACATAACTTTAGATTTAAATTAAAATATTTATAAATATAGTTTTCTGGATATTTTTCCCAATTTTTTTAATGTTTTTTTTTAAATAATCCTCCTGGATTTTTAACAAAATTTCAGGTCATTTCTTGTAATTTTTTACTAATTTCTTGAAATTGAAACGTTTTCAGAAGAAATCAAACCAATTTGCTCAGGTTTCAAAAGGTTAAATTGATTGTGAAAAGCATCCGAAATTAAGCACAACAAAACCGATGTTGATACAGGTTTAAAAGGGTTAAATCCCTAATCTGTGGGGATCTCTCCCTTTGCATTGGCACATAAAATTAAAGAATGTTTACTATGCCAATTTTCCTAAAAATGTACAAATTTAAATCCTTCATGTGACAAATGAAAACTTTCTTATGCTGATTCACGTGCTTTGTTCATGCTCCAAATTTCAGTAATTTCTGGAGCTTAGTGTTCACATGTATATGTGATGTTTATGATTGAACCAAATCCTTTAAAAGACAATTTTAGTGTAAAATCCAGAGGATGCTGCCTGGTCTGTGAACACTCACAAAGCTGTTGGATCTACCCGCCTGTAAGCCCATCATCTAATCCTACTTAATTGAAAACATCCAAAACCCCATTCTCATGCCAAGTGGCTGAAATATGTGATGTTTTCATTTAAAACTACCCACTTACAGTGAACTGTATTGAGTTTTTTTCATGCATGTTTATGTGTGTTGGGATGAGAGGGTGTAAAAATGGGAAAGAGTTATGACGTTCATAGCAGCAGAAGAAGAAGCAGTTAAGAGTATGGCTCCAGTTCCAGTCCGAGTCAATTACCTCCCACACAGACTCATCAGTATGATCCTGTTTATACACTTCCCAAGGGAACCCTGGATTATAATTGCTTTCAGAGCAAACCCCATCAGTCAGTCTCTAATATTACACCAGAGCCTCCAATCCGCGAGCCTCTGCCCGCACCCCTTACAATTTAAGAGGGGTAGACAGCACAAACTTAAAAGTTTTTGAAAGGCTGCAGCTCATAGAAGAGCCATAAGTAAAGAACAAAACAGCCCTATTGCCATGGATAGGAGCATTTTTTTCATTCACGTGGAATTACAATGCATTCTATATTTGAAAACATTATCTGGATAGGGAAAATGCATGTTAAAGCCAGGTGTAAACACATGCAGAATGCACAGGTATCTGCAGTAAGGATTTGAGTTTGGATGAGGAGGGAAGCCATTCCCCTTGTTAGTAGGGCTGTGCAATATGACAAAATATATTGTCTGACGATAGAAAATCACCTATCGTTTCAAATTATGCTATATTGTTTCATTTTAGTCGTCTGATAGGGCTTTACATCCACCCGTGTGACTGAGGGGGTGTCTACACAAGGCATGGCACCATGGCTATTTAGCCACATTTCATGACCACGGAGCACCAGTACGACTTGCAAAGAATATTAACTTTGAGCCTTATTAAAACAACAAATTTTCACTCCAAGTCATCACATGCTGGCACTTTGCAGTGGACTTCCGTGTCTACGTATTATGTTTCAGGTATTCTTCTGCGTCTGCTTACTCTCCAGGATGCCGCTACCGTGATGTCAACAAATGCACATGGTGGGATGATGCGGCAGATGGTTATGTTTAAGCAGCACACGCACATGGCAACCAGTGCCGCAACATCAACAAATGCACATGCTGACGGGGATGGTAAGGATTAGGCAATAACGACGTGGATGGTTAGGATAAGAAGAAGGAGGCACATGGTAAGGTGTAGAAAAAAGCCCATCACATTCAGAGGAGAAGCAAACTTCCAGACTCCCACATAAAAGTCCGGGTGTTTGTGGGACCTATCCACCTCCGCTTCTGTCCGCCCAACAAGTGCCCTTATGATCCTTATATTATGTCATTACAGGCAGTGTTTCAACCTGACCCCGTTCTGTGGCTTTTCATGCGCACACGACAGGCTCCGTACGGCCCGTCTCCAAAATGACGTCACCCGTCTGTGTATCAGGCTGACGCTGCAGGTGTCCTCCGGCCATCCGACAGCATATAACAGCAATGTGACCAGCTCTGTTCAGCCGCACTTTAAACTGACGCCGTCCAGGGGTGTATCGTGCGCAAATGAAAAGATGCCTTTAGGCGTCAGGATCCAGTGCTGAAAGCACTGTTGAAGCTCTAAATATGTTCATTTTTTTCCCGTAAAGTTGGACACTTTGGGGTTCTGTGGGTATTTACTCTGTCTTGGGGACAGGCACAAGTGGCCAGTTTTGCCACATCTGCATTGGCTTCATTTTTCAGCCTCTGAGCATGCTGCTTGGTCAGGATTCTGTGAAGTTTATGCATACAATGGTGCCCTCAAACATTGCCAAAATGGAATGGAAAAATTAATTTCCAAAGCATGTTCACTATTATTTCCTGCTAACATGCACAACTGCCTGATATCAGTCAGAACTGTTAGCTCATTACACTTCATTTCCATCTTCAGTCTGACATTGTGTCCATTCTAACCAATTTCCACGAGGCAGGGAGATTATATTTTCCCTAACTAGAGACGAGGTATCTGGCTGAATCCAAAGTCATTGATGGATAGCAGTGCCTATTTTGCCAGGGGCTTTGAGAGTAGCTCAGAGCAAAGTGAAAACAAACCTGTGTTGATTTAGAACAGCCTTGATAGCAGCCTTTGTCTTGTCTGCACCGGTTGACATTAGCTTGACAACCTGGGGCACTTTTAATCTGAAAACTGTGTGTTGGTATGTATTTTTAGGATTATGCATGCTCCATAAATAGTTTAGAACTCTGTTTACCTTAAGTAAACACATACCTATCTATGGGAAAGTTTCAGCACCTGCAAGTTATGTTTGACCATGGGTACCTGAGATGGACCAGTGCCAGCACATATAGCAACACAAACACGTACCTTACTTCTCAGGAGAACTGTAGTACCCGACATGTTAGTAAGTGATACCTACCATATGTGTCATGGCAACTGTAAAAATACCACTGTTTTTTCTCTGTTCTGTGTCGAACGGCAGTTTGCATGTTTCTTTCCTTTCTGTATCGACCGGAGTACTGGTATTAAACGTTTCCTGATTTAAGCTTTAACCGGTGTCTCCGTCTTTCAGAATTTATCACAAAATATCCTCCTCTCATTGTGTGCACGTTTCCTTGTGGTTTCCGGGTTGAACGACACATTTCCTCAGAGTGGTGTAAATGGTGATTTTGATCTTTCACAAAAATACACCTTCATATTTTAAAGGATTTAGGGGGCTATATTAGCAGAAATGGAATTTCATATGTTTTCTTTTGTGTAAAATCACCTGAAAATAAGAATCGTTTTTTCTTTTGCCACCTTGGATGTTTATCTACATATAGAGAGGGTCCTTGCTTATGAAGTTCGCCATGTTGCGCCGCCATGTTTTTACAGTAGCCCAGAATGGACAAACAAAACACTGGCTCTAGACAGGGCTACAGACTACGTTGCAACATGATGATGAAGGAAAATGTCGATCAGAACAACAGTCAGGTTGTTGCAACAGTGCATCAGTGGAGATCTGTGGCTCAGAGTAATAAAGCATATTAGGTTTTGATTACACAGACAACAGAAGGATCAATTTGTTGTCCTTTTTGGTCTTTTTATAGGATCTGTTGACAATAAGAAAACTGATGTCAAACATCCTCTCATGTGTGCAGTGGTGTGCAAGCATGAAGTCTCAGCTATATTCGCTTACAGCAGCACAAATTATTTAGATGCTGATCTGTATTATAACAGTAACTGTACACCTTCTAAAGTGTACAGCATTAGGCTAATGGCTCAACTGAGAGCAGAGGTGGATTAAGTGGCACCTGTTTTGTGGTGTGAGGGTTTAATGATCAAAGCTGCTTTCTTTTTTTCCCGAGACCAATTAATCACACCGAAATTCTCCTGACAGTTGACATCTCATTAAGCTCCTCCTGGTAACACACATTCAAGTTGCAATCCTAAACTTGCTCTGTTCTTAATTTGAGGGAATAAAGGCGAGATAATCAAAGCGCCTGTCTTCTTCTTCATCTTGTCAACCTCAGACACAGAGAGGGGGATGGCTGCATGTCAGAGTACGTAGCCTCATTAGCACAGCATTGATAGGAAGATGAAATATTGTTGGTTTGTTTCCAACATGACCAGGTAGAAAGTGATATTTGTGACTCTCTGTCAGCTCTTGCCTCTCACCACTTCCATCTCATAGCACAGCTATGTGAATTAATAAGGTGGTTTTGTCATTCACATGAAGAATTATAGTGCAATCTATATCTGAATACATTATCTGGATAGGGAAAAGCCAGGTGTAAACACATGCAGACTGCACAGGTATCTGCAGTAGGGATTTGAGTTTGCATGAGGAGGTAAGCCATTCCCTTTCTTAGTAGGGCTGTGCAATAAGTGATCCTTTGTCTGACTGACATTTGTACAAGTTATATACTATGGCCGTGACCATGACTCTGAAATATCAGTAGCCTCACTGTGCGGTGTATTGATAAATCCACTGTGCTGTCCGTGGTGCTGAAGTAGCACGGGGATTTGTAATTTGAGTCCTGCCCTTCTGTCAGTTTTCGTCTTGGATCTATAATATTCTCTACTGGGAACACGATCAGATCAGCCAGAGCACATCTGGAAGTGGCTGACAGCTGATAATATATTCTGTTTTTCCAGGAGTGCTCCCTTACCTTAAATGGAATTAAAAATTTGCATAACCTGGAACCTCATCCACTTAGTAAGCTGTACATTAACATACCTGTTGTATAACACATCATACATAGAGACCGGTCAGCATAGATGGGAGAATTTTTTAGCACAATTGACTTTATAATGACACATTTTTCTCCAAGGCTGACTGCATTATAGGCTGTGAGAGCACAGAGAGGTATTGCCCATAATAAGTAGGTACATCATAAACTGGCACAGGCGCACAATCCACATTCTTGCTCTCACACAGGCTTTGTGATTAGAGTGTATAAAGGCCAATGTAGATTGATTCTGCTGACAGTTCTTCAAAGGTCAACATCTCTTTAACTGAAATCGGCAAAACATCAGAGAGAGAGAGAGAGAAGCTGAGCACAAGGATGAAGCGGCTGTCTTAGGTGTTCAAACCCAAATGTGTGTGTGGGGGCGCGCATGTGTGTGTGTGTATTTGAAAGAGTCTATTCAACTCTGTAGCTCTAATTACTGTGGCTTGTCAAAGAAAAGAGATACATGCGAGAGGAGGACATCTCACAAAAAACCTGCAGACATTGCAGAAGGCAAGCGGAGAGAAACATAATGAACGCTGAGACTCCCTGCAAGTTGCTCAAAATGCCCCGCATAAATGTGGACTGTAACTTTGAAGTCTGATCTCACAGTGTATAGATTTGTGGGTTCCAACCCTGCTGTTTTGCTGTTTTCAAAACACCATTAAAGGAACGGTGCGGAGGATTTGAGGAGATTTACTGGTGAAGATTGCAAATTACAACTCGCTGAAAGTTCAGTGTTTAATGTTCAAGAGGTTGTTACTGGGAGCCGAATTATCGGCAGAGGTCTCTTTCTCTCCAAAACAAATGGACCCAGTGATTTAAACCAGTAAAAACACAAAATAAAGCCGTTTCACGTTACAAATCAGTGTTTCTGTAATGCTGTTTAGTATGTTTGAGATGGGCTGCTAGCCCAGCAACAGCAAATGTGTGCTCATCTTTTTTCTCTGATAACTTAAGATCCAGACATTCAGGAGTTTTTTTTTTCTGTGAGCAGAGTTATCCTCAGAGGTCTCTTTCTCTCTCTCTCTCTCTAAGGTTTGACTGATTATCGGCCTGGCAGATTATTGGTGCTGATATTTGGCATTTTGCCACTTTATTGTAATGATCGCCGATAAAATAATTTAATTAAAAAGTGCAAAGAAACTTTCAGCATGAGAGGAAGTTTTACTTTGTCAAACCTCAGGGCGCCTTTTTTAATTTGCTAATTTTTTATCTAAATTTTCTCCTGTACTTTACACAGTACGATGTGTGCAAATGGCCCCGTCTGGAGCTAGTATTTGGTTTGTCTGTTGTGGGTTACTGTACAAACATTGGCAGTGCAACGATGGCGATTCCCTTGGATGACGATCGGCTCCCTTATGTACATATAAAGGGCTCATTCTAAGGTAATGAATATACAAAGACTCTTTTTCTCAGTCAAACACTTAACTGTAAACACTTAAAGACTGCAAGGGCTAAAGGAAAGGCTAAATTCTTAACCCTCTGCAGCATGAAGCAGCACAATCTTGGCGGTGTTCAGTGTTTGGCGAACTCTTGAGTGAGACATAAATGAGCGAAGCAGCCCATCACCCACCTTGGTGAAATCACAGCCCATGCAAACAGGATATGCACATAGGTTAATACGGGCCATAAACTGGGTCCAGCAGGCACATTAGATAGAGCTCTCCTCGCATTTTCAAGCATCCCTGGCACTGATGAGGGTATAAAATTTTAACAACATGTCTGGGCATTTGCATGGGGTTGTCTGCATGCACGCAGTTCTGTGTGTGTGAGTCAAAGCCAAGATTCCCTCCAGCAGCAGCAGCAGACCTCAGACAACCCTGAAGGGAACAGTACAGACCGATCCACCCACTCCTCAGATCCTACAGCAGGTCTGGTCTGGTTAGTCATTCCCCCAGCTCTGTCGGAGGGTGCAGCAGCAGTAGCAGAAAGAGCTGGAAGCCCCCATGGGAGGAGGTGGGGGGGCAGAGTGACACTAAGCAGTATGAAAATGTCGCAGTGTGAATCCATCATGAATCAGCTGTCAACCAGGAGGAGGTGGACAGTCATGCAGGATTGTGAATAATAAAGTGCCTACACTGCAAAAACTAATTTATCCTGAGAGAAAATCTGCTGTAAAATCTGTAGATGAGTGTTTCTTTTTCATTGACTTTAAAGGCAACTGATGAGAGCCTCAACCTCTCAGAGGAACTCAGAAACGGCAGAAATCCAGGAAGCCTCAAACCTCTTTCTGAACCAGCATCGCTCTCACTCTCTCACACCGCCGATCATTAATCACTGAAAGGTGAAGTGTAAACAATGCTTTTTCCTCCTCCTGCCCAGTGCTGCCAGAGCAACGCAATGTACTTTCCACTCTGCTGTGCCTCGCTGCATATCTTTCTCACTGAGGGGAGACACGACGCCATCTGAATGATCTATCTATCTGAATGAGCTGTCTGTAACACTGTGCTGTGTCTGAATGATAGGCCTCTGCATTACGATAACACCGACTGTGACCAGCAGATTACAGCGCTGATGTCTCGAGTAGCCCTTTGAGTAGAAATCCATCCTGTTTTTAGTGCTTTTGTCGTTGAATATTTCATGCTAGGCACATTAATTATGAATCAAGAAACAGAGTAAAGTACTGAGAGAATTTAGAGATGGTACAACCACAGCAAGTTCAGTTCTTGACCTCAATGTTTAGGAGATTAATTGATATTATTACAGCCTCAAATGGGACAATAAAGCTATAACAAATTCCGTTCTTATTTTTGGAGCTTTTCCTTGTTAACAGACACTGCTGCACACGTTCAAGTAGGCCTATGATATTTAGAGACCATTGTTGCTAAGAACTGTGCACTCCCTTAAAAAACATAATAAAAAATGACGATAATCATTGTATTGCCAAAACTGAAAAACTTGGACATCAAATTCACAATTGTTCTGGAGACATTGTTCACAGGCCAAACTCAAAGAAGAAGATTCTTCAGTTTGCCCTGAAACCAGGCAACATCGGAGCTTCAAAGAAACATTTTCAGTACATATCTTAACTCTACATTTACATGCTCGTCTCTCTGCTTCATCCGGATGAGAGCAGAATACAGATAAAGGGCCGTTTGTATTACATATGTGCCAAAGTGCCGCAGCAATTAGTGTTCTTTTAAAAAGAAATACTTCACCCACAAAACAAACTTTTGTTTATCAATTAGTCATGCATTCTTGCACACACTCCTTCGCAGACACATGCATTTTCACAAAAGCCTTTTTTAAAACTGAAACTTATCTATGCTCTCTTCAAAGCCAGAATCCAATAATGATTTTTGTTTGTTTGCTTGTTTGTTTTTTTGGTGAAAATGCATTTGTTCGGGAAGTACTGAGCGTACTGCTGAATAAATGAGACTTGGATTAAACTGCACAAGTTTTGTGAGAGTTTATAAACAGACGTTTTGATATAGTTTTGCAGATAAATGAGGTCTCCTATGTATTCACCATTTTTCACAGAGGCGTGCAAGAAAACATTTTCTTTTTTTAAAGATGATTTTTGGGGCTTCTTTGAGAGGTCAGCAATAGAGTAAAAGAGGGGAGAGCAAGCGAGAGAAGGTGATAATTTATAGCAAAACGCAGAGGGGTGGAATTGAACCCACGGCTTCTGCAGCAAGGACATGGTCTTTGTACATGGGGTGCCTGCTCTATGAGGTGAGCTACAGTGTGCCCCAGAAAAATAGCATTTTCTTCACAAACTCAGTGTAAAGCAGCATGACTAATTGATATAGCTACAAATGGTCATTTTGTGGGTGAAGTATTTCTTCAACGGCTGGTTTGCTTGACACATTTTCTTACAAATATTTCCAAATGCACTTGGTGAGTTGAAATCCATTGCTGTAGAATGGCAGGAGAGTAAGGGCAATACTCTCATGTTAAAGGACAGCTGCTGTTTGTAATGCAGCAATTAAATCAATGCATTGAGCAAAATTGTCTTCCCACATCCCAGACTTTATTGCATTTTTTTTTCCTCAGCTTGGTTCCACAAACCCCATGTGTTGCTCTCTGTCACTCCTAGTTCTACTGCTGGCCTCCATGTGCTCCTTCCAAAACATTTAAAAGCCACTTCTCACCTGTCAGTATGCTATTCCCCTAAATCCCACTCCCCTCTCCAAGTAGGCACCAAATGCACTGACAAGAACCTGATCCCTCACCCCAAACTTAAACACATCACCACTCCAGCACCACTTTCCTGCATCTTTTATTTCTTTGAAGTATTTTGTTTTTTAACGGTTTTCATGGTTTCAACAGAAGATAAAGCATAAAAGGCCAGTTTCATTAAATACCTCCTGAGTAGCTTTTAGACATTAGACACTAGTTTGGACATGTTCACTGAAATAACATAAATATTCTCATGTTTCAAAGGTAGAACCAGCTGCAACATCATCAGTGTGCATCATGAAATTGCATGAAGAGACAGATCGTTTCACAGTGCGCAGATGGTGAATGTTTACCTTATGATCCATGACACCTGTGTACCCTTCAAGTGTTGGTGTTGGAAGTCTTTTCGGTCTCTGTGGCTTTTTTGTGGATTGCACAAGGCCATCTAAACGGTGGGAGGACACCGATGATGCAGATGAGGAGGATGATCTGTTGCTGGAGCTGCTGTTGTACACCAACATAAAACTGGTAACCATGGTGACGATGATGATGCCACTAACCCCTTGGCACTGGAGAGATGCGTGAAATTTATTTTTAAAAAAAAGAAAAAAAAGCATTAAAAACAACATCAAGTCTTAGTTTAGAAAATAATCTTCAGGACAAGAGCTGTTTTTTTTTTAATCAAGAAATAACTGCTAATTAAATGTCAGCTTTCAAAACAACACGAGGCGAATTGCAGCTGCTGTTTTCTTCATGCATTGCTGCAAATAAAATGTCAGCTGTGGCACTCAAATTCACTCAACATGCTCTGTCAACAGGACAACGTGCAAAAGAGAGGTGCAAAAATAGCTGCTGAATTCAGACATGCTCATAATTACTCCCCCCCTTGCAGAAAAAAATCTTTAGATGTGTGCACCCCTGTAGGATTATTCCAGTAAGATGAATACTGTGAAAGATGAAAATCATTTACAACAAAGTCCAATTAGGTCACAGCACACTATATAATGATAGCTCTGCCTGTAACTCACTTCTAAGCCGCAAAAACACCAAAGCTCCCCACAAAAGAACATTACAGTCATGCCTCATTCATAATTACCACTCTTATCTTCATCTTTATTTCTCCTCGTTTTCAATCTTCATCCTAACATCCTTTAAAGCTCTCTCACTGAGCGCCGGGACTCTTCAGCATGCAACACTTGAGTGGTAGCATCACCGGGATCAGATCAGCGCGCAGCCACAGAAAACGACGCTCCACTACTCTTCTCCCATGCTCTCCTCCACAGGGACACTCGACATCGCACTCCTCATGGTCCTAAACAACTCCATTTCCCAGCTTACCTCACTTTCAGGGTTCACTGGGGGTTCATGAGATAGTAATTACACACTTAACATTATGATAATGTGTATCACGCAATGTGCTATTCCCAGTCAATATCAAGGGAGTGCTTTGGTTTTCAAATATGTTTATATAGTGACTTTTTTTTTTTTTTACATTTTGCATATCTGAAGCTCTTTCTCTGACCATGTCCATTCACTAAATTATTATTAATAATAATTTATAGTTTTTTCTTGGCACAATTATCAAATGGCAGTCATTATTCTAAACACACTATGTGATATAGCTCATTTTCTCACCACAGTAAAAATTCATCACATCAAACTCTTCTCAGTTGTATATAGAGTGTTTTGTTGTTATTTTCAAATGGAGTTTTTCCCATTCAACTCTATATTTTTCAATCAAATTCAGGAGGTTTATATACGTCATCATATAAACATACATTATGTCTTTGCTGCCTGGATCACCACAGCTGGCAGATGTGAGGTGGATGAAATGCTGGAGATAAAGGGATTTTACATTTTCGTTTTTCATTTATTTCCAGGCCCACATACAGAAAGGGTTCAGCCCCTGAAAAGGTTCAGTAAATTGTCAGTTGACTCTCCATTGAGGCTGGGCCCCGTTACCTTTTTACCCCCTTAGGGGCGGCCCTGTTTATTCAAACAATAGTTCTGATTTTGTTCAGACAATTTCTTTTCTGTACAATACTACCGCTGTGTTCACTGTATATTTTGTGCTTTACATATTTGTTAGTGTAATATGCTTTTGATGACAGAGGTGCTGACAAATACTCTGATGAAGGATATTTCATGATAATTGTAATGAGAAATTAAACTCAGAAACACAATCTCGGTGGACTCTCACCTTGAAACAATGTCTCAGATCTCTAGAGTTGTGCAATGATGAAAAGAACTTAACTTTGGCAGCAGCGATTCATTGAGTGATAGTGGTATTTATTTTAAATGTCAGCATGAGTTAAATGTTCTGATTTAGTGACAGCTTTTTGTAGGTCAGATGAAGTCTTGTGCTGCTCAGTATAAACTGAAGTTGCAGTGAACAGTAAACTGACTTTCATAAAATGTGACTGAAGATGTTGAGAAAATATTTCATCTTGTCTGTTTTGCCATTTTACTGCATCCTGCTAAAAGTTAAGATTACTACGGGTGTTAGTGTTAAGACATCACCACATTTTCTCATTCAAGCAGATTTTGGGACATCCCATTTAAGGACACTATTTCGCTCATTTGTCACGGCAACCTGAGCAGCTAAAGCTCCTCGTGGGAGATAGATGTGCTTGAGGCTGTAATCTAGTCAAAAGGAGCTGGGAAATGGGGAATGAGTCTTTTTATAGACGCCCTCTGAGCTGCTATCGTTGTGTTCATTTTCTAATGTGTCTTTTATGTTCTAGTCTTTCCTCTGCAAGTCTCACTTTACAAACTGAAATGTATCTGTTGGCTTTGTGGGAATTAATAAGTAATTTAGCTCAAAAACAACTCAGAATATCACTGCCAGACCAGATGCTGTAAGAAAAACCAGGGTAGCCTACTTTAAAGCTACAGCAGGAACAGCACGTCTTCCCTTTTATGTTTTTGGCCCAGATTTACACAAGTTGTCTTTTTAGACTAATTAGCTTTCCATCTTATACAATGAATCATATAGAATACAGTGTGATACAAGATGATTCAAGGAAACACAACAAATTACAACCCAATGCAATTTATATGATAATACAACATATGAATAAAATATGATAAAATAATGTTTTAAAGAAGAAGAAAATCATTTCTGTAGAAATTTTTTCTCTCTAAAATCATTTAAAGGTTCTGTGTAAGACATTCAAAATGCAGACGCACGTGCATTTTAATCCATGTGAGTATGTGAATTGCAGTTGTCGGGTTGTTTTGAGTCCTCGAGACCATGGACAACAAAAGGAGAGACAAAATGAGAACAAAGAGACACAAACTCACAGTAAGAGACATAATGACTACAAAGAAACACAAAACAATCATAGTTTCGCTTTACATTCCGTCCGGATTTGTTGGACCCATCCACCAACCCTCCAACCCTCGCTTTAGGGACTTTTGTGCTCCTTATATCACGTAATTACCGGCAGTGTTTCAACCTGACGCCATCAAGCGGTGTATCATACAGCCGCAACAGGTTTCATTTGTCCAACCATAACACCATAACACCAGCTTAGCAAGTGTCATGTTGAGGACTATGTGTACACAACCTAAATTCACTCTCTAAATCATAGATACGATCTGAATGTCTCATAAAAATTGTTTAAAATGAATATCACTTTTTGGTTGGACTTGAAGAGGGGTCGCTGTGAAGTAGCTTCACAGGCTAAAATAGGTTGGCAACTAGAGCTGAAGCACATCAATAATATATATTCTATTACTAAAGAGAAACCTCTTTGAATAGATATGAGAATTTGTCTCATGCAAAGTAAAAGGTGCTTCAAAATAAGATATTAAAGAATGCAGTTATGCACATAAAGTATAACACACGTACAGTACATTGTAATATAGTTGCATGAAACAGAGTAAGAATCCTGACATAACACATCATTTTAATGTTCGTGTGGCTCTTTTTAGAACAGACCTGCAGCTCGGTGAGTGTAATTGTTCAGATGTTTGGGAGTCCCATGCTGGATGTTTTGATAACCTTTTGTCTTTAATTTAGCCTCTGGAACAGTTAAAGGTTATCTACTGATCCAAGCTTCATCTGAGGACAGCAGCTCTGAAATAGAGCCTGTTATGGGGCCAGCTAATTTGTTGGTTTGACAGCAATCAATACCATTTTCAATTCAGTCCTACATATAAATGGAAACCTGTGTGGGGTTGCGAAAATGGAGACAGTGCTGTCATTTCTTTAAGCTATTGTCGCAGTCTCTGCGTTCTACTATTTCAGAAAAAAATGAATTGCTGAAAATATTAATGACTGTGCACTCTGTTTAGATCTATGTTAGGGTACATTTTCATGTAAAACTATGATTTTGGAGACATTGTGAGAATATTCGTTATTTACCAAACAAATGCAGTATGTAAATTTCGCACGTCTTTTAATAAGTCCCTTTTTTTCAGTTTTCCATATGGTCATGTCATTGGTAGAGCAACTTTAATCACCAAATTATCTGTATCACTGAGGAGCACTGCCTCATAATGCACCCCATCATTGTGGATTCAGAGGATTAGGTGGCTTGCAGTCTGTGTGTTTTGATTAGAGGTGTCCCCAAGGTCTCAAACGCATCTCAAAACACAGCACGGGGGAACACACACAACACACACACGAGCAAGACAAATGTCTGTGGAACAATACCCTTTTTTTTAATTAACTCCAACCTCCTATCCAGCGAGGCGCCAGACGGCTGTCTGCTGCACTGAGCCAAACACAGTACAAGTGTGAACTAATCTGCTTTGTTTGCACCTGTTTGCTGTGCCAAAAGCGCTTTCTTTTTACTCATTATAATGTCCCCAAATTAAAGAGTAGATGCCTCTGGGTGTCAGTTAAGAAACTAAACTAAGACTACAGAAAGGGACTGTGAGTACGTTCCCAACTTACAAAGCTGTATTTGTCAAAGTGGTGTTTTAGTGGGAACAATATATTTCATACTGAATCATACCTGGTGCTCAATGACAATGGAAGTTTTTGGAAGCAACATCTGTCTTTTCAGTTTAATGAGAAAAGATGCAACATTATACATTATTTTTGCCAGAATTGTCTTGTTGGCAGATTAAAAATACCTTAAAAAAGACAACGTGCAAGGAGTGCTGCTCGGGTGTGGAAAAAGAAGGTGTCGCTCTGGTGCTCTTCAGTTTGGGGATCTTAAGTCTTCTGGATTCTTGGAAAAATCTGATGCAATCTTATGTACTACACCTGTTCAAGCTGACCATGTGACTGTTTTTCCATCCACAGATAGAAGATAGTCTGCCATTTGACTGCCTAGACCTATCACAATAAAACATTTGTATTCAGCCTAATCATGGGAATAATGCTAATTTATAATTGGAAGAGCACAAGGTGGCCTTTTTTATTCTCGCCCTGATGAAGGCTTAATGGCTGAAACACGTAGCCATGCTTTTATTGGTTACAATGAAACCATGAGCAAATAAAAGCTTTTTTTAATGATCACCCTCTTGAGTGCCTCAGATTATTCCAAGAATCCAGAAAACCTAAAAAAGAGCAATTAGACAATGGTGTTACTCTTATATCACGAGTGTCAAGGGCATAGGTTCTGTGTCAACATTGGAGGAGTTGGCACATATAAAAAGGGTGTTGTGGGGTGCTCTTCCAGCAAATTTTAAGCGCATGTCCCCTGTGTTTCCCTTGAAATCTATGCCTATGGTGAATATAATTATATTTTAAAGGATAACTTCGGCATTTTTCAACCTGCACCCAATTTTCCCACATATATGTGTCTACAGGACTGATGTTAACACCAGTTTTTGAAATTGGTCCAGCACTGAGCGAGAGGGCAGCAGCTGGCAGCTGTGCAACACACCGCTATGTAAGCGTATGTCACTGTATCTCCATAACAAATGGTTATTTCTGCCACAGACAGGTTTAGGTTGTTATTGTAAGTGGCTGAATTGTCTCTTTACCCTTTGCCTGACCTGGTCCGTTTGTTATTTCGTCATCAAGAAATCTGAAATCTGATTGGATGTCACTTGTTGCAGAAAGAAGACAGTGGAAACACGAGTGAGGTTTGGAGAGGGTGGTGATGGGAATAGTTTGTTGTGTTTGTGTACAGAAAACTCGTAGTATAATGCTATGTAAAAGCTTTTCAGTGTCATGGATGATTATTTGCTTGATTTTGACAATGTAGATGAGGCCACCTGTATTTATTTGAGCTGACGGATATGGATGAAGAGTGGATGAGGAGTTCCTTATCAGTTTCTTATGGCAGAGTCAGGGCAGTAACTGGACCAACTTTTTTTAAGGGGGCATTATTAGCCAAATTAAACAGGAGGTACTGTATCAATCTAAGTGTGATATCATTTTAAAGCTCTAATGCACCCACAGAAAACAAAGGCAGGGGTGGCAGTGTTGTGAAATGCTGTTGTATCCTCCAGGCCAGACAAATAGCGGCACTTAAGCCGTGACACAAGTTTAAAAAGAGAGCATCAGGAGGTGGATGTACGCTTTATGTCCTGCACTCAGGCCCTAGAGATAAAACATTTTCATTCTCTTTGCAAATTGTCTCCGCTTACAGACAGATCATTGACTCAGCGGCTGGCATCCCTACCAATCACAGATGCAATTTCCTGTTTCCCAATATATGTCTCTCAGAAGTGTTGTGTTTGTCCAATTGATTGGAAAAAGGAGACCTCCAATCACCTGGCGCACTCTGCATCTCTGTTGCTCATTTATGCAGTGATGCTACTGCTGTACAGTGTTACTGAATCACTCCCTTTAATGGTAGGACTTAAGGGGATTTCATTTTTTTTTTTAGGAGTCAGCAAGGTTGATTGCAACTGCAGCAATCGTAAGCACTGAATGGGAAAGAAAAAGGGTGATTGTGTTGAGAGCATCTCTTTCTGCTGCTGATTATGAAACAAAAAAACAACTCACTCTCTATCCAAACTGCAAAAGGACAAATGCCGCAGAGAAAGAAATTATCTCTTTGTCTCAGAAAGCAGAGAAAGGCTGCAAACCAAATCAGCACAAAATGTGACTGCATCTGTTGTGTACCCTCTCGATTATGTAATTAGCAAGCTGTTGGCATCCATCATTTTCTCTGAATGACAAGCAGATGGGCTGGAAACTCTGGAAAATACTGTTTTTCTTTAGGGGGAGCACGATTCACCTATGAAATGTGTCATTGGACTTGTTCAGTCCTTGCAGGACTAGGAAACGTTCATAATGTTGTATAGTTCAGCCCCATTTGCTTAAAAAAAGGTGATTAGTTGGATAAAGAATGTAGGTAGATAGGTAACAGGTTCCCCACCTTTCTCCTTTAACTAATTATTGTAGGTTTGCACATGTGAAGAAACGGCATCACCACCGTTCAATTCTACTAATGCAGGAATGCATATAACAGCAGGCAGTATGTTTCCAACTGAGCTATAAAAATCCAGGGTCCATCTGGCTGTGGTATCGTTCTATTTATGGCATCAAAAACCGACTGCATCAGACATCGATGAACAGAAGTTCAAAAGATACATTACAAATTCCCTGAAACACGGACTGAAAAATAATCCTTTATGTATTTCTACAGCTGCTGGGCAGGCTATATTTCAGTGTCTCTTTCTTTTTTATTGTATTATGTTTCACAACCAGTGCCTGATCTAGCAAATTTGCTTCCCTGCCCTCACACCCCACCTCAAAAAATGATGTTGTTATTATTATAATTAATTATTATTAATTGATGGAGGAACAATCTGCACATCATCTCTAAA
Source organism: Plectropomus leopardus (assembly GCF_008729295.1). NCBI lineage: Eukaryota > Metazoa > Chordata > Actinopteri > Perciformes > Serranidae > Plectropomus > Plectropomus leopardus. Next base: position 25,949,812 of record NC_056465.1, read on the forward strand.
TAAACTAATTCCGCCATAGTGCATATTGTGTCCACCAAAGCGTTTTTTCCTGTCACAGGGCTCGACATTGTCACTTGCCCAGGGAAAGTAAACTCTGTTCAGGCAAGTGGAATGCCAGGAGTGAATAATAAATGTGATCTCCGATGTAATATTAGCCAAAAATAAAATGCACACGTTTTTCCACCTGGCTTGCATGCACAAGTCCGTCTCACTAGTAAGTGTTGGACAGGACAGATGAGAAAAATCTGACACTTCAGGGGTTGATAAAGTCATATACAACATAGCGTTACTAAGATTAAGTATCTCTGTAACGCTGTGTTCAAGAGAGAGACTTACTGTTTTTAGCCAAGAAGCTAACAAACAATCTTGCCGGCCCAACAACGGCTCCGGTGTGATCGTATTGCGTTCAGAAACTTTGTATTCAAGTCTTTAACTGCAGTGTCTTTTTGGAGACTCAATACAATTAATCCAAAATGATAAATCTGACTCTGAATGTCTTCTGTGATTCTTTATATGTTTTCCCAATTAAAAATGAGAGTTGAAAAATGTTTTACTTTGGGCAAAATACTGTGTTCGTTACTGTCACCAGCCATCCAATTACAGTGGAGAAGAGAAAAATAAGACAAAAAACAACTGCCACAGAGGACAAATATAAGTGCTATACAACATCAGCTGTCTTCTGCAGTCGGTAAAAGAAACACTTTGGTGGACACACAGCCTGACTGAATAACACCAGCAATTGTCCAAACAATGAGAATTTGTTCATAGAGCATATTGACCAACAAACCAGGTGACAGCCCTACTATTTTAACATTTATTTTATCTATTTAACATCTTCTCATAGAAAAGGTCACATGATATCCTCTGAAAACACAAGCACAACATTTTCTATGATCTCATACGAATTAGCAATCAGGAATGATGTTACATTCTTAACATACAGTTACGTAATTAAGGTACAGTTACGGAGCTTAGGTTTAGGCAAGAAAACTTACTGTGATTAGTTTTAGGAAAAGAAACATGGCAAGGACGTACTTTAAAATTACTCCAAATCCACAACCTTTCACAATTCATAGAATGTGTATGAATTTGGGTGTATTACTTCTGAAAACATATGAACAGTTTGTGAGAACAGCCTTATTTATTACAAACAACATCAAGAGCTATTTAGAAATCAACACAAATAAACCATTTAGGTAACAAATACCAATAATAAAAATTAAATGGGAGGGGGGCCTTTAGTAGCCCCTTTTTCACCTATAGGAAGATCCGCCACTGTTCAAAACCATTGATATCAGAGACTGAGTGGGTTTCTGGATCAAAATCTATAGGAACAGAAATGCTATCCCAGACCTGTGTGGCCAAAATAAATTGTTCTACTTTTCTACATTCACCATATTGCAGTTGGTAATAACGTGATCCTGATTCTCTCCATGCGCTACCGGCAGTGATCCTGCCACATCAACATATGATCTGTTCTGGGGAAGTCAATCCCTTCTTAATGACTGGCCTTTGGCAGCCTGAGCTCTCATTACTTTCATCCACAGAGCACTGAGGGAGACATCACTTTTTAGATGTCAGTGTGTAATACAAATTACCTGTCCCATTTTTAATCTAATCTTACATTAAAATGCATGAAATATCAACTTTTTAAATACTGTGTCATTAAGAAGGGATAATGTTTGGCGATGTGCAATTATTATTCAGGTAACATCCAGGTTGAGTCTCTGGCTGCAGCTATCACAGAAAAAAAACAAGCTTCTTTCTTGATTGTACTTTGTAGTTACTGTATGAAAATCTCACCCTGCAGCTCTTGGATCCCTCAGTTATGGTAGATGATTTCCAGTCTCTGCTGCCACGTCCTGGTCATAGTCACTGCAGTGGATGCCGAAAACCCATAATCAATGTGTGTCTGTGTGTGAATACAAATATGGAAAGCACACTGAAGTACTATACTGGAGCACTCAGTTCTTTTATTGAGTGTTTTTGTTATATGTTATTCAATACTTTTACTCCATTTCAAATAGGACATATAGTTATAGTCCTCCACTACATTTATCTACATTGAATTTGCAATGATAATTAATAATTTTCACATGCAAAGCACAAAACTCAATAACTGTGATGTAGTGTTTTAATTATCCAACAATAGACAATTGTATTTCTATGTGTAGGCTAAGTGAGAACCATCTGGATCACCCACAATAATAAAACTGCTTACTGGTCACACATGGAACAATGATAGAGCGACTTAATGGGCACATATGTAATATTTTCTTTACCTGTATTTAAAGGACCTACACACCCATGGACCATGGATGGATTATTGAATGGGTCACAAGCCCATAGTGTCAAAATGTCACTCAAATTAACAAGTACAAAAAAATATCTACAAAAAAATGGCAAAACAACAACAGCAAAGTATAAATTGATAGCAAAGAAACACAAAACAACCACAAAGAGAGACAAAATGACTATAAAGCGACACAAAACCATCGAAAGAAGACACAAAATTACCACAAACAGACACAAAGTGGCCTCAATAGGACACAAACTGACCACAAAGAGGCACATAAACTACAAAGAAATGCATAACCACCACAAAGTCAGTCTGCCTTGTTCCTGTGTTGGTAAGGTGGTAGTCAAGATATAAAGAGAAAAATGAAGTCACACCCCAGACACCCCCTGTTTGTTAGTTTTTTTTTTTTTCTTTAATGTGTTTATTTTGTCTCTTATACATTAATGTTGTTGTTATTATTATCATTATTATTATTATCTTTGGAAGAGAGAGGTTGTGGCTGTCTATTTCTGTTAAATCAAATAAAACACACAAAAGAAGTCACATCCCAGCCACCTCCCCTCCTCTAAAAATAAAGTACAGTCCCTACGTGGAAACCATTTCACACAAAGAAATACAGCATACATAAATGCCACTGTTCAACTTAAAGAAATTGAAAAATATTTGCAATGTCACAGAAAACCCAGCTGAGGTCAGTGTTTCTCCACCGGACGCCCCAGTGTGGACAGAGATGTCACTGTCTCCTAAAAATACTACCTGCAATATTGCAACATTGGCTGTATTATTAATCAACCAAAAAGGCAACCTGGAAATCACAGCTTTTCCAGCAGAGACGGACATAGCACTAATCCATCCGTACTCTGTCATAATTCCTAACACAAATCAGCCACGTGCTTATGTCAGGGGGGAAGATAACTGCACAAAAACGGAGTGCTTTAAATCACATCCTAACAAAGGGAAACAGGACACCCAGCAGCAGCAGCAGCAGCAGCAGCAGCAGCCACGGTGTTACGTCCCCTTTAAGGCCGTTTTGGAATAATTAATGACGTCGCGCTGTAAACACGACTGACGCTCAGCTGCGTGGCCGAAGCATCCTCCAAGAGCTCGAGACCTCTCCAGGTTCATGTGTTTATTTCTCGACGGGACTGCCGAAAGCCACTGAAATAACTGCGGTTCACCTCGACTCTCATATGCGGGCTCCAAAACCAACACGACGCTGCATTTGTCCTACTAAGTGCCATGGCTAGAAAGACGGACATCCCCTCCTCTTACTATGGTGAGTCGCTTCGTCTTTGTTGTAAACGCCAAGATTTTTTTCCCCCCTCTGTGTACTGTGTAGCGTTATGACAGCGGGGTATAACGGTATGTTCAGCAGCCTGACTCATGTTTAACCCCCTGTTGTGATTTTACGGGGACGTTAGCTAGCTTACATTGTCAGTTGCTAACTATTTTGGAGCTATTTTAACGGTTGACATCAAATATACGCAGTAACGTTAACGGAGAATAAAAAACAAATCATGTCAACGGCTATTAACGTGCGAATGAGCCTAACGTCTTTTTTGTGTCTTTCAAATTTGCTCCAGGAATTATCCGTATCCCTAGCGTAAACTTACCTGTTTAAATATAATATTTTTTGCCTTTGTGTTGTTTACCTGATGTATAAGTCCCCGCAATGAGACAATAGCACTTTCCTCCTGTACTTTCGTCACTTCGTCTTTGTTGTAAAGGCAGATATATCCTCCCCCCTGTAACTATTGTGTAACGGCATGACAATCGATAATTACACTAACATTAGCTTTGTTATTGACTAATCTAACGATTATTTGCTATATTTGGTAGATTTATCGTTTGGTTTAGCTGTAAACTGCCAAAATATAGTGCAAAATGCTTTGCTTTGTTCTAAAAACCAGTCAGAATATATTCAGTTTAAGACAAAGAAAAGCAGCTAACATTGAGAAACTGGAATTTGGAAATATTTGGCATTTTTCCTTATAAGACTTAATCGATTAATTGATTTGACATCAAAATAGCTGTAACTGTTCCTGTCTTTTGTTGTCGGTTGTACAGGAGTTGTCAAATGCCCTTTTACATGTTTCATCCTATTGGCTCAAACTGACCTGTATCCTTATTTGACTCCTGTGATGTGATGTTTTCTCTTCTATTTTTTACATGTAAAAAAAAAGTGTAGGAGACTGTTAACAACAATAAGTCTTATCTCCACTTTCCATCTTCTCTTCTCGCCCACATTGAGGATAATAACAACATTGTAAAAAGAAGGAAAAACAGAAACTGCAGTCCAGGTTGTGCAGTTAGTAATGAAGATTAAAAGCAATGTCCTGTGTGAATGGGTTTGATAACAAAGGATTTATTGTCTCCAAGTGCCATTTCTGCCTCGCCAGGCATATGGATATTTTTAATCCGTGGGCAGATTTTCTATCCATTAGCCTGCCTTGGTAATCATGTTGTTTATCAAAGCAATATAATCCTTTATCACCACCAGATGCAGTGTCTTTCCCCTGAAACAAAGAGTGACCTACGCTGGTAATTTTATCATACTGGTGGCTTTTTGTGGTTTGATGCCAGTATCAGTACTTCCACAGATAAAAATGTTTCCCTCTATATTTAGTAGTCTTCCATTTAATCATTGAAAAATTAGCATTTACTGCTTCTTGTCCAATTTTATTCTTGTTGGTAGTGTCACAGCTGCTCTCAGGCTACCCTAAAAATATCATGGGGAACTAACTTGTAATTGAAACTAGGAATACATGGTATTGTTTGTTTGGGGTTTTTTTGCAGATATGTCGATATATAACAACTCATTTGGCCAATAACTGATATCGATATATCCACTTTTTTCCTCACCTAATTTTAATGATCATCAAGTCTCCCCAGTAGTTGAATTATCATATTATGCATACTCTTATTGTGTTGGCCCACCAGCAGATGGAGACATTAATTACAATGCTTATCAATGTATGAAATTTTCATTAATTGTGCAAAATTAGAAAAATGCTTCAACTTTGGGTTGATGGGTTTTGTGCATGCATACAAAGTCAAAAAAAAAAAAAAAGAAAAAAAAAGCAGTTCGTCATATCGGCAGGTATCAGTATGTTGGCCGATTCTTATATTTCACTTTAAAGCCAATATCGGCAGATTCTCATGATATTTCAATATCATTGTGTATCCCTAATTGAAACAACTGCTGTGAGATACACACAGAAATGTAAATGATACAGATGGGGGGCTGTACAAAACAAGCACCCTTACACAATGCTTCATTTATAATGTAGGATGCAAGGGTATCACATTTTGACAGTATGATAACCATCTCAGACAATATTGCAGTCTCAGTATAATAATAATAATAATAATATTATATATATATTATATGTACAGAGTATGATAATTATCAACTATCACGGTACCTTAAAAACACTATATAGCTGCAACCCTAATATAATGGTATGTGGTGACACATTAAATTTGTCAAAAAATTGCAGCTCTTGCAATTTGGATATTGCAATCGGTCATATTGTCATTTAGATAATATGCAGTTCATTTTGAAGCCATAATTGAAAGTCCAAACTAAGCGATCCACCAAATTGACAGCACAGTTATTGTCTCCTTTCAATGAATTTTTTTTTTTAAAACAAGCTCATCCAAACTAAAATTCATTTAAGATCTTACAAGTTGTTTTTATATGGCTACAGTCAAGAATCGACTTCAGTCATATCTACACTGATCCATTATCTTATATTTACCAATGATCAGCTAATCAGTCTGACCCCAGCTATAACACAGAACTTTATATAATCATTAACTTTTTCATGCCATGTTTATCAGTGTCAGCAGAGCCTTCCACATCATTATCAGTTACAAATGCATCATGTCATCCATTTCTGTCCAAGTTGTATGAAATAATTACAACCAAAATAACTGTCAGGGATGGTCGAACTTTATATACACTGTACAGTTTTAGAGTGACACATTTATCGCAAAGTCTGCTCCTGGCAGCTCTCGATGGGGAAAAGCTAGTGTGTCTTCTGGCTGTTATTTCCCCACATGCTGACCCCGTGTGTCCCTCAGACCTCATGACTACAGCACTCTGCCAATCACGGCTGCAACCTGTCATCTGTAGTTGGTGCTCACTGCTCTCACTAGACGTACAGCTCACCATCGGGGCCTTCAGACTCGACCACTAGAGGCTATGTGTAAAGTGTTTCGAGTAAACAGTTTAGTGCAGCTTTGGAGTGAAGCACAAAGTAGAGCCTGTATATCATTACTATTATATTCATCACTTAGATACAGCGTGTGCATCATTACAGAGACTAATTTATACCTACAGTATACCTGCATTATCATCTATTGCTGCAGGTGCTGCTCTCCCGAGAATTACACAGAATATATTGAGACAGGTTAATTAAGGAACATAATTTTGCCCTAACAGCATCCAACGACCCAGCTAGTGGAGCATGGGATGGAGTTATGGTGCCTCCCTGTGTTTAGGTCAGCTGCTTTATGTTATTGGCTCCCTGGTGCTTTCCCTCCGTCAGCTAGCTTGGCGAAAGAGCAATTCAGATCATGCTGGTCTCACAGCTGAGCAGAGAACGCCAAGACAAATCTTACATCAGCAAGCTCTACCCTTTAGTGCTGTCAAATAGGGCTGCAACTACTGATTATTTTCATTATCGACAATCTGGAGATTATGTTTACAATTAATCTGTTCATTGTTTGGTTTAGAAAATGTAAAAAGTAAAGTCCAAAGTAATGTCTTCTATTTGCTTCTTCTGTTCAAACAGTCCAAATCCCAAAGACTCTAAAGTTACTATCATAAATGGCAATGAAAAGGGCAAATGAAAAGACAAATTTGCACATTTAAGAAGCTGAAACCAGCAAATGTTTGACATTTTTGCTTGAAAATTGACTGAAATGATTAACAAATTATTATTATAGCTGGCAATTATTTTTGTTTTGATCAACTAATCAGTCTGTCGACTAATCGTTGCAGCTGAATTGTCAAATTAAATTAGCAACTTATGTCTCACTCACTGCATTTGTTTAACCATCAGCTTTCTTCTGTTTTGTTCAGTCTTGTGCAGCATTCAAGCACCTTTCACAAGCATTAAAACCTTTGAAACCTGAGCAAATTGGTTTGATTTCTTTCAAATTCCTTAGAAACAGTGAGCAACTGGGCAAGAGATAGCCTGCAAATTGCAAGAAATTTGGAAAGGTGCCAAAAGTCAAAATAAATTAGCAAGGTCAGTTAGGTTTTTTTTTGAGAGAGAGAGAATTATAAGAAAAATATTTTGAGAAAGTATTCATAAATTATCCAAACAGCTATTATTTTGAAGTTATGATTATTATAATTATATATTTAAAATTATTTGTTTTTTTCAGGTCATATCCTTGTTTTGTTTTTTTGTTTAGTTTAGTTTTTTGTTGTTTTTTATTCTAATCTTCAGGCTGTGTACTTTTTACTAATTTCTTGCTAACTTGGTAATTTCTTGTTAAGTTGCTGTTTGGGTAATTTCATGTGAAATTGAAGGAGAAATCAAGCCAATTTGCTCCGGTTTTAGAGGGTTAAATATTTAGAGCATGGTAACGAGTGTCTTATTTGTTGTTGCTCGTAATGTACCCACCATTTCTGGATTTCTTTAGTGGTTTATGTCTTGTATTCCAAAAGAGTAATTGGGCTATTCTGTCCAGTATGTTATTTCCAGTTCAGCTCGTTGGATTTTGAAACCTGTTTGTCAGTGGATTCTGGTGTCAGTTTTGCAGTATCAAAGAAAGAGGGTTTCTTTATAGATTTGCCACATTGCAATGATGCTCAGATGTCATGCAAGAAATAAAAAAGGCAGTTTCTTTATGAATAGTAGCCACAAGGCATGTTTTGTGGAAGAAGTGCTATTGTTCTCACTTTTTTTTTCAAAAAGCTGAGAATCCCTCCTACTCTTGAAAGTAATGAGTATATTGCATATTTCTGGGAACTGGAGGAAATCAGTTATTGAAGCAAAGGGAAAAAAGGCAGAAGGGGGACTGTCACAGCACCATTCTATTTTAACATTGAATTATCACCTAGCTCTAATATGCTTAAATAAAAAGCAGCAAAAGAACATGTGAGACAGCATAAGCGAGCCATGTTTTGAGCAGCTGGTCGAATTACCTGCCATCCCATCATTCACGTTCAGCAGTACTCCACATGCTCTGCATACCGGATTCAAGTGCACTCTTTAGGCTAGTATATTATATAACATTTCTAACTATGTAGCAGGTGTTCAGTGGGCTTATACTGTACTGCTGAAATGTTCAGTGAAACAGAAAAGTGGAAAAATAGCTCATAATCATTCTGTGACAGGTTTGTAAGTAACAATTTAGATATGAGTTCCATTCACCACAGAAAGTGTTGAGTCGGGCACACTGTTAATTAACAAATTTCTCGCATGGGCAGCTTCCCTAAACGCTGCATTTTTATACTGAGTCAATGCAGAGTCTTGACAGAAAGCCGAGAGCTTCGGTTAGGAATCAAACATTCACAGACTTTTCCTGTGAAATTGCAGTCAGAGAAGGTTGAGGCTCAAATGGCCCATTTTGCACCCAGGTCTAAGTACTATTATGGGCTTTTTAAGTGTCACTGTCCTTTGCAGATACTTGTCTCAAATGAAGACCAATGCTCGCTCCGTAGTGCTCCTGCACATTTTATTTGTCTCGATGGCATATCTGCTCATTATTTTTAACAAGGTTATGTTATTTTGCTACTAATTTCATGCGTTTTTTCTCAAGAGATAGCTATGTCAGTGCCTGGAAGTTTGAAGTATATTATTCACACTAATGATAGGGTGAGTCAGTAAATAATTTCAGATTCACTTCTGCACAGCACTGGCTGGTGATTTGTACAAGTCTGTGAAAATGGGACATTTAGCTGTGAAGAGGCTTTCTAGGCGACAGCAAGGAGACTTTAAATTTCCAATTTGCAGTACAAATATAGTCAGTGTTTGTTTATGACTAGGAGGCTAAGTGACATTGACAGTGATTTATGAAACACAAGCCAAAGATACACTGGGAAATGAGTGAGAGATACGGCAACGTTCATGCAAAACACGTAGGTTTTGAGTCTCGGCTGCACAGTGAGATTTGAAATGACTTCTGAAAGGTTTAATGCACTAAACAATGCAGCTAGCTTTATCAAAACAAGTGAATCATTACACGACATGGTGCTCTGATGTTGTAAACATGCTTCTTTTGCACAGGTCAGGGCCTTGCATTGCACCTTGTAGGTTTGCTTAGATATATCAGGGTTTGAGTCTTTGATGCTGATTTGAATTTGATGTGTGCAGACTGCTGAAAGGCAGTGTTAGAGGATTCCCTGTTGGAGAACACAGGCAGCGAGGTGATGTTAATATTGACTGAGTCAAGACAGTGCCCTGCCTTTAGGATACAGATTGGTGCAGGAATGAGCCCTAAAACCCAGAAAGGAATGAAGTTTTTTGCATTTCCGGTTCCCTCGTTTCCAAGTCAATGGGTTTGCTGCTTAGATGTCTGAAATAAGCTCTGATTTTCTGATTTTTATGTTTTGTTCGACAGCATAAAATATAACAATAAAAAGCATGATGCAGAGCTGTTAAGTGGCTAAATGAGACTACAGAGGTTGTCGGAACATTAAATATCATAAAATGGAACGTGGCTTTACAGCCTTATAGTGGTGGTGATGTTGAAGTCATGCAACCGGGGTGTAATTCTTTTATATCCTAACATTAGCTTTTTATTTTGGCAGTTGCATTTACTCCTCAAAATTAATCAAAAATTGGGTTCATTTGTAACCATTATTTTGCTAAATGAAACATGTAACTATCACAAACTTTTGTTTGCTGCAGAGCTTTTCTGCAGTAATTCAAAATCCAAAGGAAAAATCTTTCGCTGTTTTGTGGAGGGAACCAGCACAATGCTGACTTACCTTAAAAAGACTCATCCCTTCAGAGCTCTATAGAAACAAATTATATGTCCTACCTAAAGGAGAATAACACTTGTGAAATCAGATTTGTATAAGTAGCGGCAACTACATGAGTGCATCAACATTTCTTGGTACTTCTTAGAATCAATACTCGAAAACCGTGATGTGCTGTGACACACATATTTACATTAACTTAGAGGGTTGTAGTAGTGACTTCATTCACCATGAAATGTGATTAAATGAAATGTGCAACAGCAGCATTTTATTCTGTCTTGCCGTTAGGTATCAGGGCTAAGTGGTGTCATGCCTAACATAAAACTTTGATGTGAAAAGCGAGATGAGAATTTCTGTTACCATAAACGGCAAAAAATTCCCCTCATACTCAGTAATTTAGTCCAGTAGAGTCCTGAAAATCTTATTTTCCTAAAACATGCAGATAAGTCTGCCTACAGGCTGAGATTATACAGTAACCTGTTTTCAGCACAGATTAATTTGTACATACTTTTGAGATGCTAATCAAGTGATCTGCCTTAAGTCTGTCTTGGTTTTCAGGATACCAACAGTAATACCTGACTAAGATGAAGTTGTATAAAAAAGACGAATATAGTGTGGAAGTTTCAAGACAAGACATGAATACTGATAGTAAAGGATATTGTGTGTGCATTTGTAACAGTGTCTGTAGATGTGTACAAGTGTGTTTCTTCACCTTGGTGTGTGTATTTCATATTTGGATATCAAGATGTGGCATATCCTCTTCTGTTTAAGTCTTTATAAATCCAGGCCAAAGCCGGTTGAGCCTGTCACTGTTCTACAGAAGCAGTAGTGAGCCTCGTTTCACAGGAACACAGGGCTGCTACTGACATGCCTTGAGGCTCCCACAGAAGTAACCAAGGTCACAAAGCTCCAGCCACAGTACCGCCACTTCTCAGCTCCGAGCAGCAGGCTAGCTGTCAGCGTCTGACACACTCAGATGCTAACTCCCCTCTTGGGGGTCGAATCCCAACCCGGATCCCACTATTATCAGCATTTCAGAGAATGTCAGCTTGCCGTCGTTGCTTCCCTCTGAAAATCTGCACAGTAAACACTGTTCATGCACTGATAGGAGTTAACCCAGTGGGCTACCTAACCGGATATACCAAGTGCTTGATCCTGGTGCATCTGCTAATAGTTGAGAGGATCCCAAGAGGCTCTGCTAAGTAAACCTAAACCAGAGATCTGGATGTTGTTGTCTTGTCTCAATAAGGAGACAAGCACTTTAAAGGTTGTACAGTTGTCCAGAGGGGCGAGTAAGAGCGGGGCAGGAAAGATGTTTTTAGATACAGAAGGACGATAGAAGAGAAGCAGAGAAAAAGAGAGCGATGGTGCCACATGAAGAGTGTTTGTGTGTATTATCTCTCCACATTTTTATTGCTATGAAAAAGGGGAGCCATCTGGAGCTTTTTAACTGCTTTGATTGTTTCAGAGAGGGGCTTCAAATCTCAGGGTTTTATTTCTTTTCTGGGGAGTGTGTGCATGTTTTTTAGCAATTTTCTGGACCTCCCATGACCCTCTTATTTCCTCTCAGTTCGCCTGGTGAGTGTGGGTGGGAGTGTTTTTTTCAGGTTTAACTGGGAAACCCTGACAATGAATTTCTGCCCTACAGACTACTCTCTGACCTATTCCCAGTCTCTTATCCTATCACAGCTTTACTGGCTCCTTTATCTTTATGGCAGTGACACATCCAAGCAGCTATGTTACTATTGTGCCATGTACCCAACAGTAATATTGCAGGAGAAACCTGCACACTGCTGATTTTTAAATACAGACCAGAGGAAAACCCAAAGCTCCAAAACCATGTTACTGATGTTGCTTTCCCCTCTGGATTGGCAGAAGCCAGTGCTTTCATCAAATATGAATGAACGTACTGTATACAGCATTCAGACTTACAGTCCGTGCCTACCGTGCTGAGCATCATCATTATGCTGAATTTTTAACATTTCTATTTTTTGTTTTTTGTTTGTTTATTTGTCGCCAGATCTTAGCTGGATCTTGGCCCAACGTAGCCTTGACAGAAATGCAGTCTTACAGCACTCCACTCTCTCCAGGTCTTGGAAATGTTTATGAATCAGCAGAGTGAAAACAACAAAAAAAAGTCCTTTCCAAATGGCCCCTCTGACCCAGCCCATGTAGAGCACCTGCAGTGTTCGAGCTGTTTGCCTGACCACGGTATGAAAGAGGCCTGTGTTGGACAGTGGAGCCTGGGCACACTGGTGCCTGTGTCTGCCCGTGTTGGTGTGTCTGTGTACTGGATGTGTTTAGGGAGAAGAGCTGAGAAACGCTGGGAAGGGGGGCTGAGGACACGGGATAGGGAAAGTGAAAAAAGTTTTACTCCGAAGGGTGTGAACACAACTGTATGATTAACATTTGTAACCATTTTATATATTATACTCAGTTATGTGCTCTATGTACTTAAATTCCCCAACTTTGATTTTAAAAATTCTATATGTACTATAGGCTAGTGTTCAAATAAAACAGTGTCTCAACTACGGTCAACAAATCATAGATATGCACCACAATCTACTCTGATCTACAGGCAGCTGATTAGCTCTTAAACACCCAAAAAGTGTGAGTCTCATGCACATGGTGTGCGATTTACTTCAAGATCTGTCTGTGTCAGCAATATATTCCAAGTCTCTTCACTTTTCCACATATTTCTGAGTCCTGTCCTTAGAACTGAAAGAGATTTGTTCACATGATGCAACTTGTGCCAACTCGTTGAAACACTCTTTAAAAGTGATATTAATCTTTTAATAAAGATTTTAAATTTGATGCTCTCAATATTAATTTTCCCCTGTGACTATCGTATATAGATATTTTTCAAGGTGTTGTATCCAAGTCAGAAATTCCAGTATTATGACACCATTACTGTAGGCTGATAGCATTTAATTCGCTGGTTATCTTTGCTCTCACATTAACATATCTCATAGTATCTGCAGTGATATTTGCAGCATAAGTATAAATATATATGTGACTCAGTAAATGTGCACATAATCCCTGAGCAGTCTAACCTTAGGATAAAGTGAGCTGCAGGAGATAAGTGTGCAGTTTAGTCTCCTCCCAAATTGTGAAATACAAGGCGATGAACTGCTTCTGTGACTTTCCCCTGAAGCTTTATCACTCTGGGCTGGGTTGTTACATCTGGCTCTCTTCCTGCACAGGCACTCTGAAGTTGATTCTCAGCAGTCAATCTCAGCACATACCTCAGAATCCGTCTGACAGGAAGTACGGACTTCAAATTGAGGCATTGTCACTGCGCCTTTCAATCTTTTTTGAGAGCTTTCATTAAAACCTCTATTGGGAGAAGGAATTTTATCACAACTTTTTTATGTGTGTCACAGACTTAGTTTATGGCATTGGGGCCTCGTCACCGTAAATTGATCCATAGATCATGTTGCTATGGCAGACTAGCTGCAAATGCAAATGGGATTTGGGAGCGAAGATTACTGCCAGAGCTTTTGTCTGATCCTGATGTGTAATTCCTCACCCCGTCCAGCTTCATTGCCTCAGAGTCTTTGATTACCACCATGATTGTTGTGTTATGCGTAAATCTTCCAGTCACAGCAGGACACGGTGGCATTATCCAACAATATGTCAATAGAGGAGACAAGCAGTTAGCAGAGCTAACAGTGACTTTAGCTGTCCCAGTGTAGCGTGCCTGCCAGGCTTTTTCCGAATGTTGTCGACTACAGACCTTCTTTCAGCCTGGCTACAGCCAGCCGTTCAAATCCAGTCCACCACCCTCATCTCCTGCACTGGCAGACTGCAGTGCAGTCTAAACAGCCGTCATCTAATGCAGAGTCTGCTGGTATCCAGGCATCACTGATGATTTTCCACACTCTCTTTTAACTGTTCAATGAAATCTGTTTTATGGGACAGAGCCTGGTGGAAGTAGTCAAGCTGATGCTGTAAGAAGGAAAAAAAAGCTAAATTTGGCAAGGCTGAATAAGCACATGCTCTGTCACCTGGATGTTATTCTGTTAGAGCGAAGGGTTTGTAATCCTCCAGAAGATTTTAGGATGTTCTACACCGGTAGTTCCCAACTGGTGGGTTGCGGGTCCGTTCTAATTGGATTGCAAGGGACTCACGATCATGTCATGTTAGTGAAAAACAATTTATTTTGGAGTACAGTGAATTTGAAGCACAGGGCTTTTATTTTGAAGTGAGATTTCCTGCAGTAGAGTGCGATGTTTTCTTTTTCTCCAAAAACAGTAACTATTTTATTTCCCTCTTCTTGGTATTATAGTATTTGTTAATATGCTGTGCCTCTGCACTGGTCTTGAAGCAATAATAAGCACTTTTTTGGTTGAGATGACATTAATTTACGTTAAATTTTAACTCAGCAGTGTCATTAGGCCTGGGTAACCGAGGCTTCAGTCCCTCACGTTTAAGAAAAGGAAAAATAGAAAACAAAAAAAAAAAAAAAACATGCCTTCCAAACTTGTGGGACAGCATGTGTTTTAAGCCCACATGTTACATTTTGTTAAACAAAATGAAATATGTGGTAATTTCTCTTAGATGCAAACCTTAAACTAATGACAAAGGATAAATCTGGACCCAGTGGCTGGTAGTTGCACAACACCACACTGTATCATAATATGTTTTTGCTATTGGAGAGTACACAATCTCATGTTCGTGAGTGAGTTCCCTCCATGCTGTATTGACAATTTTTAATATTGTAGTTTTTGATCAACATAATGACTGCCCTCATTTTTAGTTAGTTGGCTTGACCATGCTGCTTGCTGGTCCTTTCGCTGGACATGCTGGCAGGCCCCGCTACTCCAAACTGTAGGCTGATCAAGCTTAACCGCTGACATGACTGAACAAAGCTCCAGTCCCTGACACTCGCTGCACCACAATCTGTCCTCTCACCACTGGCTCTCCTTGATCTCACTGTGATTCAGCTTGCACTCACCATATGGACTAACCTGTGTTTGTCACAGTTGCTCCGGGACTGGAGACCCGTATAAGTTTTGAAGAGTCACACAACTGTGGGGGATCAATAAAAAGATTTATTTTTTTTAATCCATAAATTTAGCTTGCATTTTGGGCCCAGACTTGTAGCTAGCTAGCTACTGTACGAATCTTGTTCACCCCCAGCAGCTGTACCTCTAATTAGCTTGGATGTGAGTTAATGTGATGCAGCCTGCTGGCCATGCGGGTGCAGCAACAACCGCTGGGATATAAAAGCAATTGGAAGCAACTAGAGAGAACTCAGAGGAAAAGTTCACTCTGTTAGTACAGTGTGCGCAATGACTTCAAAGGGCACCAATGAAAACTGAGAGGTTTGAAGCTGTGTAGTAGTTTATATGGTTAACCCTTTGAAACCTCTGCGAATTGGCTCAATTTCTTTCAAAAACATGGGAAGAAGGCAATGAGCAACAAAAGAAATTACTCCCAAAGTTTTCCCAGTTGAAAAACAGAACAAAATAAAGCAAAATAAAAAGAAAGTAAAAAATGAATAAGTAAATGACCTGACATAATAATTGAGAAATTGTAACATAATTTTAAATCTGGAATTGTGATATATAGTTTACCCTTCACTTTTTTCTCCTAAACATTTATCCCTTGCTTTTTTCAAATAATTTTCTAAATGTACTATTTTTTTGCAATTTGTGGAACATTTCTTACCAAGTTGCTGATTGTCTTTTTTCCCATGTTTTCCAAAGAACTCTTACCAAATTGGTTACTGTTCAAAGGGTTAAATCCTTGTGAAAGATGTCTGAAAGCAGAACAAGAAAAATGATGTTGCTCCATTTTCAGATGGTTAAACTGAATCTTAAGTTGGGTTGCTTAACCCCGGTTCTTGGCATTCGACTCATTTCAATTATCCTGTGGTAGTTTAACTAGCAGCATGGTTCATAAAAAAATGAAAACAGCACTTATCAGTCATTAATGTTTAAGTTTGTAGCATCGTACTGGATTTTGCATATGATATATATTTTGTGCACTCGTGTTGGAACTCTCAGCATTATCGACCACTTTACAGAGTAGTTCTTACATTTAGTGCTGGTGCTCTGCAAATGCTGCAGTGAGCACCTGGTCTGGTGACACCGTGTCCTTGGCTGAGGAATTCACACACTTAACCCAGAACATCTCCCATTTTTAGACCTGAAACACAACTCAAGTGAGTGGCTTTCAGTGACAGCCAAACAGATGGCAGTAAAATAGGGTTTTTACAGCAAGGACAAAAGAAAAAGGGACATGGAGGCTCTCATATCAAGTGTCTTTAATGAAAGGTTAGCAGCTGACACTGCTGTGATGAAAAAGAGCTAAAATGGTCATAATCACACCTACAGTGCATGTAAGGAATTTCCTCATGATCTAGTAGCTGCACACAGCCACATGTCGTCATGAGACCTACCGACTGTAGCCACTGACACATGCTGTTCTCCATCTGCCATAATTTTTACCCTTACTCTTTGTAAGAATGAATGAAAACAGAAAGGTGACAACACCAACTCCTGTAGATTCAAGTACATTTCCAGTCCAGTGCATTTTCTTTCTTTATTTCGCTGCTGACTCTGCAGCTTAAGGACACCAAGGTTGTTGGTGTGTGAAACTGTTGCTCAGTCACTTTTTTTTTTTTTTTTTACTGTTGGCCCAGAAATTTGGCATCCCTATCCTTCAGAGTACCACTGCTATAGGGAGGCTGTAAAAGGAGTCCCAGTGGGGAAAGACAGCAAGAATATACTATATATGCTTTCATACACGTAAATTTGTGTAACATCCTGTTTTTTTACCTGATCTTGATGCAGAAATTATGGGTTTAGAAAATTGTTTGCCAGAAAAATGTGGTAACTCACTCAGTCACTATGGGACGTGCAGCTGCTGGTTTGTGAGGAGCAGCTGCCAGGCTTTATGGTGCTCAATCACTTATTCTAGACTGAGATTTGTGTGTGTGTGTGTGTGTGTTTGCATATACAGTATGTATTGTATTGTAGGGTTTCTAATTGCAACTCTGTGCTGTTGCAATTGTGTCCAGGCATTATAAAACGTAGGGCTGTACCCGACACAGATTATGCCACTCAAATCGGATTTGACTGTTCAATACGAATATCGATGATTTGTTTTGTTTTAATGTTTGATCGGGCTCCACAGGAAATTCATTGTGATAGTAGCACACTGAATGTCCTGTGTCCCATTTCTTGCTGACACTAGATATATATATATAAAAAAGGCAAAAGTTGCTGTGAGCTGTAAATTCCCCAGTTGTAAGCAAAAAGTGTCTCTCCGGGGCACCCAGTAGCTCAATTGGTAGAGCAGGCACCCCATGTACAGACTGCGTACTTGCTGCAGAGACTGTGGGTTTGATCCCGGCCTTGGCTCTTTGCTGCATGTCATCCCCTCTCTCTCCCCCTCTCACACTTGAGCTGTCCTGTCAAAAAAAAACCCAAAAAAGGCAAAAAAGATCAAAAAATAATCTTAAAAGTGTCTACCCTCTCCTCCTTCGTGCCACTGCCTGCATGATCGCAGCTCCCTGTATCAAAGAGCAGCAAAACCTGGGTAAAAAAAAGTCCCCAGAAGTACACTGCACAGAAAAAGAAACTACAGCTCGACTTTAAGCAATCTCAGTCAAATAAGGGTCTCTTGACTGATGATTCAAATCTCTGACTTTCACGGGGCAGGCCTCTGTAAATGCAAAATGCTTCATATCATCTCATCTTAAACTTTACTAGCCAACAACCGGAACTTGTTTTTGACAGAAGAGACTTTTTCTTGAGGTGCAGTTTTTTTTTCTGGTCTTTAATGATAGTAATATTATGATGGATTATGGTTGACCACAGTTCTTTTAATTTCAGATACAATGGTCAGCTGCAGTTCTTTCAATGCACACAGATGGATATCCTTTGCTGTTCACTATGCCAGTACCAATGTGATACCACACACTAGAGCTGAATGATACCGTGAATGTTATCAATTTGTGACAGTGACCACCAAGACATTTTGTGGAAGTATGAGCGGTACTGACATTACAATGAGTTCATCATTTGAAAGAGACAAGCACAGATTGCATACCCTAGTTTATTTCACAAGATGAAAAATGCTTTACTTTATAAATGTTATTGGACCAATTGTATCAAATTCTGATGATTAAAGGAGTCATTTTTTTGGAGGGGGGGTTGTGCAGCTTCCAAAAAGAATAAAATTCACCATTTTACAACCGCAGCACACAGAACTGTGTGAGTGAGCATGTTCACTGATGTCTTCACAACACAGAGAGCCACTCTCCAGAGATCAGAAAAATGCAGATGTGGAGTTGTTCCAGAATAAACTACACAGCCAGTGTTCACTGTAATGAAAGATGATATCACCCAATGCAAGAGCAGGCTATGCCTTTTTAATGTGTTTTTAATAGTTTTGGATGATTGCAGAGCTCCATGGGACAGAGGAGTGAGCTAAATCAGTCACAGCTAATACTTGTTATTAGGAAAGATTTGCTGTTGGTTTGGTCTTTTCATTGGATTTGCTGATAAGAATAAATTTGGTGTCATGCTTGTTAAATTCAGGACCTTTTCCACACATTGTATATTCAGAACATGATTTGTTTGTACGTAGTACAGTGTACTCATTCCTCACACTTTTAGAAGCAAGGCTGGCTTGCACGTCTTTCGACAGGATCAGCTCTGGGAATGGGCAGATGGGAGATAGGCCCACTCATGCTGCCCCTAAGTCTACCCCAGCTGCTTGGAGAAATTACGCTCCGTGTGTGGTGATTAATAGGTCCTGAGGAACACGTCATACTTAGTTTCAACTGGGGTAGAGCTGACTTGGGCACCAAAGAAGCAGCCAGTGATGAATGCAAATGCATGTGCTTCCTCACACCTATGTGCGCACGCAGTCTCAGTTAGCCCCTCGGGTGACTGATGGTGCCTGCAGCCACAGCTCAGTATTCACTCCGCTGGGTCAAATGGGGGAATCCTCACTGTGACCCAGATAAGCTGTTTGACTTAAGAGTTGTTAAAATGATTTATTATAGTTCTGCAGTAGCTACATTGTTTTGTCTTTTATTGCTTTAGCTTAGCATGATCATCCCTCTTCATCCCAGTCCTGCGAGGAGACCTACACTGTGAAATGGCCTAGTTAGCTTGTCCTGGACAGTTGAATAGCACAGCATGTTAACTGTACAGGTACATTTTATTACTTTGTGGTGTCAGTGCAATGAAATGTTTTGTCATAACCGTTTAGTTATGTTATTCTCAGTGTCTCATCTATGTTTTCTTTAATTTACACTCTTTTATCTTGTTTTTTCAGACAGTGGTACACTTTGCTGTTATGTCGTCTATTTCTGTATCTGCACTCTGTTAGTGAATTTTGTTTTTCTTCTATTTGACTCTAATCACACCATGCTCTGCTTGTCTCATAGGTGAGCCGCGCAAGTTTGACCCAAACTTCAGAGGGCCCGTTCATAACAGGTACTCTACAAAGTCACCCCCTTTTTGCTTAATAATTGTTACATCTAATAATGCAGCAGGGTAAAACCTAGAATGACATTTTTCATGAAGTCAAAGTCATACAGATATGTTTGACACATTTGACAGGCATTCATCTGCATTTTGTCAGAAATCTCAGAGATGGATAACTAAAAAAAAATTAAAGACAGGTTTCCCACAGTCATGGAAAACCTGGAAAAGTTATGGAATAAGTAAAAATCAGTGAACGTTTTGGAGAATTCATTCAGTCGTCAACCCTTTAAAAGATGAGCAAACTGGTGCTTAAAGTGCTTAAAAATAAATTTGTAACAAAATTTTTAATATATACTTAAATTAAGATAATTATAAAAATATAGTTTTGTCAACATTCCCCCCTAACTTTTTAAAATAATTTTCTAAATATACTAAATAATTGCAATGTGAGGGACAAGTTGCTCATTGCCTTTTTTCACATGTTTAAAAGGAATCAAACAAATTTGCTCAGCGCTCAAAATACCCATGAAAGGTGTCTGAACGCACCTCAAGAAAATTGATCTTCATCTAGATTTCAAAGGGTTAAAAATCATTGAAAGTCTTGGAAAAGTCATGGAATTTTGTTGTGTGTAATGGAATTTTTACAGTAATTTTTGGTGGATAACCTTCTACGTCATGTCACGTGATGGTAAATGTTTCTGTGGCTGTCAGTGCTGACATACAGTTTATGACTGTCAGTGTGTGATGTTTTGTTTACATCACGTACGATTCTCCATTTTCTACCTGAGTTCCGTCTCTCTCTTCAGTGGGAGATGGAAAAAAATATCATTATCATGGGTCCTTGAAAAGTCACTGAAAAGTTTTGAAATTTTTCCATGATTATTGTGTTGGAATCTTGCAAAGAAATTCACAACTGTACATACACTGACATACCATTTGGACTTTAACATAAATTGTCTTTTTTGATGTTTTTTTTTATTCCAATGAACTGACCCTTTAACTATCACAATCTCCCAACATCTAATTCTTGTGTATATCGATTTTGCCTATTGTGTAATCTTTTTGGTACCCACCCAAGCCCGGGCGCTGATAGATTGATCATTTGTCATGCCACGTTAATAAAGATCGAGGCCGAGTGCTGGCAGCTCTTTCCACTCCACCACACAGATCAATGGCCATAAGTCAAGCTGGTGGCTGGAGTTAGCCCAATGACACACACTATTAACCAGCCAGATACACCCAAACAGATGTAGTCCACACATCAGCGGCACTATTGCAGGGAGATGCCGCCTGATTTTTCTAACCAGTGGCACAGTAGCACTTCTCCTGATTAACTGCAGTCTGCTGTCTGCCTCATGACGGCTACAATTCTAAACATGAAAAGCTAGTTATTGTTAGCACTGTGCCATCAATCCTGTGTAATACATTGAAAATATAATACAAAAGGATGTCATATTAAAATTGCAACTTTTGTGATAATTTGGGGATTTAAAGATGAAGTCAAATGCAAAAAACAAAGAAAAACAAAGGTGCCTAACTGATGTGATCCTCATTTAGAAACCCAGAACTATAAACTTTAGGTTCAGGATTTTCACTCTAAATGGGACATTTAAAATGAAGTCTACGTTTTATGACTACCTGATTTCTTCAGCACAATGAAGAATGGAATTTTGCAATAAAGCAAAAACCCCTCGAGGGTGTCACCACAGGCTTTTTTCGATGATTTAGTCATTTTCTGAGGTAATGTAGGTTCTTATCTCTTTTATGTTCAATGTCAGTTTGGCAGGCTGCTGTTAAGGCATGTTTCAGTCCTCCTGTGCCTCTTTATCCCACCCTCTTCAGCCCATTTCACTGCTACAGCTGGGTGAAGGCACCAAGGATACTTTGATGTTTCTGTGGCTCAGAGGCTTTTCTTAATGAGAACTGGGAGAGAACCGACTCTGTGGTCGTCTTGTTTTTATGGAAACTCTGTGCCTAAATGAAGTAACTGTATCTGTGGTTATTGAGCAGTCCTCTAAACAGCGTACAGAAGTGGACACGGTGTAATGTTAATTTTAACTGACTCCAACTATAAACAACATAGTACACAGATATAATTGGTGTAAAATAATATACACAGATGAGCCGCGACTGCACAAACAGCAGTGTAATGCCTTTTATGGTGTCGTAGCAGTTGTGCTCTCACACACAAATTTAACAACAAATCAGTACTTCCTTACCGTTACTGAATGTGGACCAACTCACCTAAAGGAACCTCACATTTGTCAGAAAAGCTGCTCACTTTAAACAAGGTCCCTCTTGGCTCTCAGGACTATGATAAATATCTTTAGTGTGCAAATCTGACCCTCCAAATACCCCTTCCTGTTAATGTCTGTTACAAAGTAGGGACAGGCTGGCAGCTTCACACCACAATGGCACCCATGCTATTCTGTGGCACTGCAGCCATCTGTGTCACCTTGGCTCCCTCAGAATATCAGCCCTGCAAATATAACACTGACACAAAAGTTTCTTATTGCACTGACAGAGCTTCCTGCTCGGATTTTATTTTTCTCTCAAAGCAGCACTGCCTGCCAGTACAGTACAAAAGCAGGCCAATGCTTTGGTCCCTGTGTAAGTGTCTGTAAGTGACATCTGAGGAGGCCAGGTTGGGTCCGAATAGATTTGCAGTTTGACTATGTTTCGGATGTGGCCTGCTTTTCTGAGATAAGAGAAGGAGGCGGAATTGTTTTCACTCCTCTCCCTTTGTCAGCTTCCCTTCAAAACTCACCTATGCATGCTTCAAAGGTGACTTTGTATTAGCACTGTGGTGCTGTGCTTGCACTTTGTCTTAATAATGCAGTGGTGTCTATATGAGGGAGCCGGGAAACAAGACAGATCTACAATAACACATTAAGGTGGAGGAGAGGCACGGTCGGCTGTAGACCCCCGCCCCTTAGATCTTCCCCCTTAATCATCTATGATATGTGGCTGACTGATAGCTAACTTATCTTCCTGATAAAGGATGGAGAGGGATTCAAAGAAAACGAATGCAGCCATTGCCATGGCAACCCTGACAGCTCTTCCGCTTTTTCTTTTTTGAATGAAATGAAATGGTACTCCCTTGTCTCCCTTTGTTAATAATATGCACAATATCGGCAACAGCTTTACTTGTAGTGTGGCAGGCTGTCTTCATACTCCTCATATTCGCTGTCAGTGTAAAACTGGGGCTGCCTTCACAGGTAGAGCTGTATCCACTTTAGCTGCCTTTGTTTCTCCATTATCTCCAAAAAATAATTGCTGTGTCCCAGGTCCACCAGGTCCCTATGTCTAATTTCATATGACAACCAACTGCTCTTTTAGTCCTTTTTTTAGTCCTTTTTTTAGTCATTTAATATCATCAGTTGGAGGTTTGGGCTGATGTTTGCTGAAGATGGTCTGTGTGGAGATATCACAATTTGAATGTGCAGGTATCTGCAGTCTTAATATAATACAGACAAGCATGATGATAATGGAGTCATCTCATTCTGAAATGAGAAACGAGGAGAATTAGTATTCCTGCTGGGACAGAAAACATTCCCAGTTGTCTATATTGCGTAGTTCAGCAAACCAATTTGCCAAAGCAGCCTGTTAACATAGATTGCAAGCTTTACTGCACTTATTAATGCAGGACCATAAAAAGTAGCTCTTAATTGCAGTTGCACTCGCAAGCAGTGCAGGATAATTCACAATGCGAGCTCGTATTACACAGCTGACCCAAAATCTAAGAGGCTACACGGAGCATACAGCTTAAACAGTTATGTTTGTTTCTTGTTTGCATCTTAATGTAAATTCATTAGTGTCTGCTTAGGCTATTTTATCCCTCTTTGTATGGGTTGATCCTCAGCTGATATCCTCTGTGCCAATCAGTGCTCCAGTCCCTCGTCACTGTCTGCTACTTAATCACAAAATTGTATTTGGAGGGTGAAGAGCAGCCTGTATAGAACCATGTAACCATGCTGCATACAAAACAAGGACAATCCACTCTTCAAAGAACTACACAGAGGAAACACTGTCACATCTCTTAGCTTAGGCCTCCTTTTGACATTGGCTTCGCTCCTCTGGATGAAAGAGGAGAAGGGTTGAAAGCTGGAGGAGATGAGGGTCTCAAGTCAATTTGTGTAGCGTATGGTGTTAGAGGGAGGCTATGTATGCCCCTTGTATGGTACTACCAGGCACAGTGGATTGAACTGGGCTTTATTCAAGGCCGGGCTCATAGTCTGAATAGTTTTGAAAGAGGGCTCCAAAGGGGCTGGACTGACAGCTTCTCTCAGGGTGGAGAGGAGGGGAAGAGACCTTGTTGTGGGAGAGAGACAGTGAGATAGTGAAGTAGGAGAGAGAGAGACTCTGAGATGCTGTTTTAAACTAACAGGCTGAGGATACTGTGGAGAGAGAGACAATCTTCAAATAGCTGTCTCTGTGCCTGTGGGACAGTTAACTCTGGGGGGGATTCAGAGGCTCATTAGAAAGTCAGTAAGACCTCCACTACAGATTCTCTGAAAGCACAATATACAGATGACACCTTGTTATACCTAGTAACAAGTAGGCTTGGGCGGTGTCTATTTTTCCATACCTCTGTACCCTCCTGACATTTCACTTGGGTATAGGATATGCTTTTTGTACAAAACAAACAGCCACCCCTATACACCTATTTCTAGAGCTTTTCCCCATCTAATTTAGTGATCAACAAGTCTCCTCTGTAGTGGAATTAACATTAAATTATGCATACTTTTATTATGATGACCCACCAGCAGAAATCAACATGTTGACTGACTCTGATATTTCATTTTAAAGCCAATATCAGCGACTTTTTTCTGCAGTAATATTTCCAGTTTCATACATCTCTCATTTGTTTTAACTCATTTTTTTTTCCTTCAGGAGCTGCACTGATGTGGTTTGCTGTATTATCTTCATCATTGTCATCCTCGGCTACATCGCTCTGGGAACCGTGGGTGAGTCTGACATGTTGTTGCTGATTGTGAGTTTCATGATGACACATGCAACCGCACATGCTAACACGATGTGATCATTTCTGGTGTAGTTGTGAAGTGTGAAGCGTACGTCCATGACAGTAATTTTTACAAAATCTCAATTTACCACAAACAACATAAACAACAACATGAAGCTCCTCTTCACAGAATGCACCAGCACTTAAAGAAATTTGGGAGAGGGGGTTCTTTTTTTCACATATATTCATAGTTTCATGGCTGGCCAACAAAATGCTTGATTGTAAAAATTGCGGGGGAGTTGAAAAATGCAGCTCCCCCAGAGAATGGGATAGTCTTTTGATAAGTTTCACCACAACATGCAGCTTATATGGCTCACTCTGGCTGAGTCCTGCCTTGTGGTGATTGTGTCAGTAAAGCTGTTTTATCTTCCCTGTCATTTTTTTCTTTTCTTTTTTTTTTTTTAAACTGGATGACCAGTGATTCCCTCTGGCTCTTATTTCATTCAAATTTTCTTGAAGCCGTTTAGTTCACTCAAGTGTGACGGAGTCCACTTTGTCTGGAACTGACTGAGGCCACACAGTCTTGTGAATCTCCCCATCAGCTTGCCTCAAGTTTTCCTTTTTCTCCTTTACTTCTCCTTCCTTTCTTTCTACTTTTATTCCTCTCATTTTTTCCGCTCTGTCGCTTTTCTTTACCCCTCTCTCGTACAAAAAATATATATCCCATTTTATCCAGCACATCTGACTGCACATTCCTTCCTTTTTCTCACACACACAAACACACACAGACACACACACACACACACACACACACGATATACATCATAAATTAGGGGGAAATGACATCCCAATGCTGTCACCAAAGTGCTGTCCCATGCCAGCTCGTTGTCAGCAGAGTCACGTCTCAATCTGGGCATGGGAAGGACTTACTGTTTCCCAATCATTTAAAAAGAGCAGGAGCCATGACAATGGATGTGACTTCAAATACACACTGGCATGTCTGCAATCTGCTGAAGAACTCTGTGTTCTTCTTTCTGCACATTTTCATCATCCTTGTTGTGTCAAAGACGTATAGACTGCTTTTGTTGTGCTGTCACACGTTCAACACGATCCTTCATTGACTGGCAAGGTGAAAGGCCTTAGCACTGTGTTGTTCAGGTTGGGCAAACAAATGAAACACAAGAATTGCTTGGTAAATTGAATTTCAGGGTTACTGCTACTCCTATCAAGAGAAACCGAACAAAACAAATTAAACTGGATTGATCTGTTATGTTTGTTTGCTTTTTTATCTGTGCAGATGTGTCTTCTTAATTAACATGCATACATGCAATCCTCCAAATAAATTTCCATTGTTGTCTTGTCACTTGTGTTGCTTTTCTTTTTTGTTCTTTGTGAAGACACAGAGGGACACACATGGTCTTGACCTGATGCAATCATATTTGAGAATTTAAATCCAACTGATTCATGTAGGACCCTCTTTCATCCAGCTGTACTCAAATATTTAAAGATCCGGTGTGTAGGATTTAGAGGGATATATTGGCAGAAATTAAATATAGCATTCATAATTATGTTTCTATTAGTGTATAGTCACTTGAAACTAAGCATTGTTGAGATTTCCTTGCCTTAGAATGAGCTCTACATATGGAGCGAGTCCCCTTCCACAATGTTAACCATGTTGTTTCTACAGTAGCCCAGAACGGACAAGTCAAATACTGGTATTTCAGTGTTCTTGGGTTGGCGACAGAAGTTCACCTGCACACTTGGCATATGGGCGTTTCAGTTGTTTGCAGTGTGAAAACCTCACCTCTAAATGCCACTAAATCCACTTGACTGTTTGCTGCAATCCACTATACTTGGAACTCAGAAAAAAGGACTAGGTTCCATACCTATTATACGGCTGGACCGTGTATGAAACACTAGAGGGCATTCAGTTTGATAGGACTTTCAGTTTGAAACCGAAGTGGCCGGCATACACCAAGTCACAGACTTTTGTTCACCTTGACTTTCTTTTACAGCGCTGGCCTCAATGTAACAGTCCAGCCCAAAAATTCATAAATACATGTTCAAATAAAGACCAGTTCACTTAGACACGGTCAAAGAGCAGAAAGGACCAGCTTTCTCTGGAACTTCACCCTCTGATCGAATTTTTTTTTTTTTGCAACCTTCCTCTTCACTCTTCAGCTCTGGCTGGGGATAAACGTTCCTGTGTGACTGGCCGAGGCTGCACAGCCATACGCCAATATCACAGCCAAGTTTCGCAATAATGTCAGTTTGCAAAATGTCCTATTGGTGTTGATTACCAAAAGGATAATTTTGTCAACCTCTCTTATTTTCACCTTCTCCCCATAAAAGCAGCGGCACCCGTTCTGACATTGTAACACGTAATAGTGAATACCATTTAAATGAATTTGAGGCTTGTGTCATACAGACACAGCTGTTCCTCAAACAAACTGATTAGTTTTTTCCCTCTTTCCCTCGTCCAAACCTGTCATTTGGACTGCGGCTGGCTAGTTAGCTATCTAGCTTGCTAATTCTACTGTGCAATCATTCCACACTGGTTACAGAAACTGAAAAATACAGTAATACAGGACTGTCAGTGTTCATGCCTCTGTCAGCCTGTCAGCACGCATTTATTTCAAAAGTAATGGCCAATGGGGAAACACCAATACTCTTGTCATCAGTAACTCCAATCAATAGTCCAACTTCATCACTCACTCACTCACTCACTCACAGATTTTTGTGTTTATAGTGCTGGCCTTGCATACTGCAGCCCAGCCAAAAACAACCTCTGACTTAGAAAAGTGCAATGGAACAGCAGGAACAAAAGTCTGAATTACAAGTCGGAGACTAGGGCAAGATCCACCAAGCTCAAGTTCACCAACATAAACCAACCTGATGTCACTGCAATGTGGTAATACACACAGTGAAAAAAAGAATGACTTTGTCATGTTTTATGTAGTGCTTGTGTGGTGAAATTGTGCTGTAACAATGTTGTAGCTGCCATTTCCATTTCCATTCAGTTAATTTGTTTTTGAAAGAAGTCTTTGTGAGCATGCGAATTTCCATCTCCGTCGACACAAAACAAATGCAGTCATTCACACTATTATGCTCGGCTCACGTTCACATAATTTTGAGTTATTTTATGAGCAAAGACGAGCAATGCAGTTGACTTATTTTATATGCCATTTTTCTTCACTAGTGGCACTGTGGCAACTGATGTTGGTCCTCTGTAGATGCTTGTGAAGGTCAGAGACTTGACATACAAGCATTAGTGTGCTGCGGTAATACTGACTCGAAATGATTGATTTCTGACTTGCAGTAGATTGCCACATTTAATGCAATGCGTGTCTTATTGATTGATCATTTTCTCTGTTTTAAATAACCTAGACAAGCTCCAAGACTGTTAACATGTCATTTAAGACCAAAGATAGTCTTAAAAGAAGGGAAATGTGTTGACCAGTGGTCTTGTGGTAAATACTCAGTTTTACTCAGAACTACAGTATGTGTCTAGTATGGTAACATATGTAAAAATCTATAGTAAAAAGTGGTCTGGTTTTTTGTTGTTTGTTTGGGTTTTGTTCAGCATGGATCCATGGCGACCCCAGGAAGGTCGTCTATCCAACCGACAGCCACGGCCAGTTCTGCGGCCACCAGAACACCCCCAATGCGTGAGTGCAGTAATATCTTTCTTAAATGATTGTACACTGGAATAATTATGTTTCCCAATTTGTCTGTCAGCTTTTCCATCCTTATCTTTACACTCACAAAAGGATTTGACCACAATACACGGTGATAGTTTGTGATTAATTATGGCAGGCTTAACTGCACGGTACACTCTCTCCTTTTCCGTGTCTGTTTGTGTGTGTGTGTGTGTGTGTGTGTGTGTGTGTGTGTGTGTGTGTGTGTGTGTGTGTGTGTGTGTGTGTGTGTGTGTGTGTGTGCGCGCGTGTGCGTGTGCGTGTGCATAAATGCTTACTGATAAAACACTGCAGTAATAGACTGATTTCTCAGTCTGTTGAATCCTACTAATCAGACTCCTCTCTTTATCTTCATCATTTGTCTCCACAGAAACAAAGCCATACTATTCTACTTCAACATGTTAAAATGTGCCAGTCCTGCAGTTTTGATTAACCTCCAGTGCCCTACAACCCAGGTAAGAGACTGAATGAAACCGCTTCTAGCAGCACATCTTTGCTCTGCTTTATGTTCCCCTCCAACCTTTCCTCCACGCTTGATTATGCAAGATTGATGGGCTTTCTCATTAAGAGGATGCGTTGCCTCCTCCAGCTCTGTGTCTCCAAGTGCCCTGACAGATTTGCAACTCTCCTGGATGCGTGGAATACCAAAAACTGGGAATATTACAAGCAATTCTGCAAGCCGGGCTTCGAGATTGGCAGTAAGGTGAGAGACGCCGCATAGCGGTCTTTTTTGTCTTTTTGCAAACTAGATGAAAATATATTTCTTTAACCCCATGCCTCATCTGCATGCAGTTTTTGCTTGCACTTTTGCTTTGGAGATCAAGTATATGTGTATTCCAGTTTGTCACTTCCTACAGGCAGGTGCCGTGCATATACATATTTGTCGTCAGACTTTTATTCAAGAAAAAGGGGCTACTATGAGGTCTAAATTACAAGTCTAAATTTTGGACCCTGTTCTTCTTTTATAGACACACTTTTTGATCAAATATAATTGTACATGAAATAGCTTTTAAACATTAAAGGTAATCTGTCCTCAGATTCTATAACTTTTATCTGTACAGTGGTTATAATGAAGAGCTCATTTGAATGCACTTTGAGGGACGGTCGGAAGTGAGCTAGCAGCCACTGATGCACATCACAGCCCTGTTCTGTCAGCTGGCAGCAGTTCAGTGACGGTGACGTTGGCGCGATGGTGTGCAAGAACCAGAAAGTGAGGTGGTGTGTGGGAGCACCTAACAGCTCAGTCATAGTGTTTGAACTGAATCATTGATTTCCCTTCCCACATCATACCAAGTATGACAGTGTTACATCAGACAGGGTTCAAACCATCCCTGTCACATCTAACTTCTTTGGTATTCAAGAATAATGATATAAATAATATCAGTGCTACAATCACTGGAAATCAAGGAGTGCTGAAGTAAGATCTGTATGTGAGATTGTTATTATCCTGAAAAAAGAAATGATTTTTATTTTTGTAATGCATGCTGATGTTATACATGTGAATGATAATAATTATTCCTTTAACTAAACTGTGAATTTCTGTTACTTTTCATGTAAGTAATACAAAATGTAGAATGTAGGGTTTAATAAACTTAAAGGTGCAGTGTGTAGGATATTGGGAGATGTAATGGCAGAAATGGAAACCCATTCATCATTCTATTTTTATTTGTGTAAAATCCTGTAAAAAATAAAATAAGTAGTTTTGTTTTCTTTACCTTAGAATGTGCTTTTTATATCTACATATGGAGCGTTCTCTTCCACAGAGTCTGTCATGTTGTTTCTACAGTACCCAGAAAGAACAAATCAAGAGCTGGCTCAAGATAGCACCATTCGTGTTTTTGTGTTATTCACCATAGTTCCCTTATATGCTTAGCACACAGAAGAAGTTTCTTTAGGTTGCATTTTGCAACCTCACAACTAGATGTTATTCAATCCCCAGACATTTTTTTTTTCTCTAACAATTTATAAACTGCAGCAGGGCACACAAAATTTCCAAAAATACAGAAAACTGACGGGACAGATCCACATAATGCAATGGAAAGATGACTTAATTGCATGGAAGAAGCCTTTAACTCCATCTCTAGCTATGATAAATGTCTTGTATTCACGTTGACTCCTCATCTCCTTTATTTATCTTTCAGTCAGTTGCAGAAGTGATACGAGATGAAGACTGCCCTTCTATGATCGTGCCAAGCAGACCTTGTAAGTGAATCTAAATATCTTCAAACACAATAACACACAAAAGCTCACTATGTTTGCCAAGACAATAAAGACAAAAACAAATGTTTGAAACTGTGTTTCAGTCCTTCAGCGGTGCTTCCCTGATTTTATAACAAGAAATGGAATTTTAACTGTAGCCAATGAGACCATCTTCAAAGACGGTGACAATAAGAAAAGAAGTGTCAGCGACCTCAAAGAAGCTGCCAAGTAAGATCTGCTTCCCTGCAACATGAATTATTGTCTTTGTTCTTCAATCATTTAAGTTATCCAAATAGTGATGTCACACGCATTGGACTGAAGACTGGCCTTACTGTAGTAGAAGAATATGCATAAATGATTTACCCTGTAAATTAAAGTGTTTTAAAACTGTTATGCTGTCAATAGGGCTGCCAGCTCTGCACCCAGAGAGCTCTGGACAAATAATACAGGGTAGGACAAGTGGGCATGTCACTGATGCCCGGGAATGTGTCCAACCACATTCAAAGTCATTTGCATGTTTATTGCATGAAAATGCAGCTTACCCGCAAGTTCAAGAGCAGAACTTCAGGGGTATCTACAAGCTTACAGCAGCTGCTTTGTAAATCTACACTATCGACATGTTAATGGGCTGCCATGGAAACTTTAGATAAAGCAGAGAAATCATGTATTTAAACCAGCGAGCTGATATTATAAACATACATGATTCTGTGTTTGCTGTGATCAACTTTTGTTTGCCCTGAATTACCTTAAAAGATAATGTGCTTTAATGCTTTTCTTTTCATAGCCAAGTAACTGCCATGCAACAAGGAGTGGAAAGGTCTCAAAAATTATTTATTTCAGCTTCTTAACTTTGCCTTCCACTGTAGCCAGTAGTTCTGTGTAGACTAACCCTCCCACTTCATCATAAACAGTCTGTTCCTGCATCACTCAACCTGCAAAAGGAATTAGGAAAGACTACTACAATTGTTTGTGGCATAAATATAACTCAAAATATCCAGTCATCTACTACTTTCAGTTTCAAATAACAAATTGAGTGATGTGGCGCCCCCCGGTGGTCATTAAGTGTGCTCCCTTGATCTAGATATGAATGCAAGTTTGCATAACAGTTCTGGATATCATCCAAATTCTTGTCTATGGACAGGGTTTCAGTGACCTTTAGGGAGCTGAATTAGGGCTCTTCGTTATATGGTTGACTCCAGAGCTGCTTTGAGCATTCTGTTTGTCCCTTAGCAATGTTAGCTCGTCCTCTTTCCCTCCTCTGGCTGCACTTTAGAGATTT
This sequence comes from Plectropomus leopardus, assembly GCF_008729295.1. NCBI lineage: Eukaryota > Metazoa > Chordata > Actinopteri > Perciformes > Serranidae > Plectropomus > Plectropomus leopardus. The sequence goes on from NC_056465.1 coordinate 25,981,641, forward strand.
CTCTGAGTCATAGGACAGTGCATCTGCAGTCAAACTTTGCCGGAGTCATGTTCTGACATTGCTACCAGTAGCTCTATTTTCCCTGTGGAGGTCTCAACATCAAAAGCCTGTTTCTGATTTAGAGTCCTTAAATTACACTGATAGATGTAGAAAAGGAATGTGTTGGGTTTTATGCTGAATCATTTGTCTCCAGTTGAGACTTTGTCTTTGCCAAAGGAAAGGTTAAGTTAAGATTTTAAGACAGATTGAGACATTTTGAGGTTTTCAACAGTTTTTAAATAAAGATGAATTCAGGTGGCAAGTATAACTCATTAACAAACATCGCGGATTATACTGAGTCTGTTATGTTTAGCACTTGTTTTACGTACCTGTACTGTGAACAGAGATAAAAGGGTTCTTGATCTAACACATCCATTAATATGTGCTATTCCACTAGGTGCTCCTCTGTATCATATTCAGTAACATGCTGCTGTACCATTTACTGAAGCAACTATTGCTCCATAGTGCTTCAGTAACACTAATGCTGTTTTGTGGCTCTTTGATATCAAACTTGCAATGTTTTTCTCCAGACCTCACAACCCAATAAGTAGAGCTGAGAACATCAAAAGCATTTTGAGACTGTATTCATCTTTGTTTCTCAGTAAGAGCATTCAAGATAAATAAAGTGTCAAAATGTTTTTGAGAAACCCTAGCAAGTAAATTATTAGAGGCAGTAACACAAATCTGTCACAGTGGAAGTGTATAAAATCCCCTTTTTTTCACCTCCTCTCTCTCCAACTCCTCACGTTGTTACTCCATCACAGAGGTATGGCCAGCCTGCTGAATGCCAAAGAAATTGGCATGAAGATCTTTGAGGATTATGCAAACTCCTGGGACTGGATCCTCATGTAAGAATGTGCTGTGGCTTTTGGCGATTTATGTGTTTTCACTTCTCTGTATGGATTATGTATGAAGCCCCTAAAGGGGTGGTGGAAAAAAATTGGGGGATCTGATTTTTTTTCCATCATCTTTTTTCCAACCATGAGATTTTTTTTCCACTATCTATATTCTTTTCACCATCTATTTTTTTCCGCATCATCTAATTTTTTTTCCACCATCTAGTTTTTTTATAACCCACATCCCTTTAGAGGCTCCATAATTATGTGCTCCTCTGTGGGTAGAGAAAATGATCTGACCTATCAGTGAAATAAATGATGAAACTTATTAGAATGTATACCCTGCAACTTTTACATGCAGATAATTCCCACTGTCCTACCTGACTGGAATTTGCAACAGTACGTGATTCAAATAGCAGCTGATAAGTTCTTCCTACATCTTACTGCATGCATTATTTAAACCTAAATTCATTTACTTGTGTGGTGTGTTTTTGCAGGTATCTGGTGGCATCCATGGTGATGAGTCTGGCCATTATCCTGATGCTGCGCTGCACCGCTGGTGTGCTCCTGTGGCTCATTATCTTTGGTGTCATTGCAGCAGTCGGCTACGGTGAGACACTTACCTCACATTGCCAGTGGCTACTGTATACTCAGTACACATGTCTGAGATGTTGCCCACATGTTTTACATTTGACTTTCTCACCTGTCTTGTAGTGAGCATTTTTGTTGTCATGGCCAACTGTGGCAGATTTAGATTTGTTTCATTTTTTTCCTTTCCTGGCTTTCATTCTTTCTCTTCGTGTCCCTCAGGTATCTGGCACTGCTACTGGGAGTACAGCACTCTGAGCGGGAAGCCAGGGGCTAACGTCACCATCTCCGATATTGGCTTCCACACAGACTTCAGCATCTACCTTAAGCTCAGCCAAACGTGGCTCATCTTCAGTATGTTGTCATCCACCATTACACGTTAACTCCACACTTAATTTTTCATTATGTGTACTCAAAACATTATAGCCATAGTGCAGTCCCATAAAGCTCTGCTCAACTACAGTCATATGAACATTTTCCATCCCTCAAGTCTGTAGTTTTTGACTTCTTATACTAATACTAATAAGTTAAGTACTAAGTAAGTACTAAGTAAGTACTAAAACTAATAGTTAATCATCCTGTTAAGTAACCTGGGTAAAACTATTTTATGTTAAAAAAAAAAAGGTGACATTAAAGAGATAGTTCACACCGATATCTCCAACACTCTAGTGGAAAATATGTATATTTAGATTTTGGGGTGAACTGTCCCTTTAAAATATATTTGTGACATGTGCATTGACTAATAATGGCACATATTTGTTTTGTAGTGATCTCGCTTTCTGTGTTTGAGGCCATCATCGTGGTTATGCTGATATTTCTAAGGACAAGGCTGCGCATCGCTTTTGCATTACTGAAGGAGGGAAGCAAGTAAGTGTGGATAAAAGCTCCGTTGACTCCTTAAAAAATAAATAATTGACTCCTTTTTTCATATATACAACACCATTCAAAGAGACATCTAATATATCTTGTTTCTAGGGCCATCAGCTACATAATGTCCACTCTCTTCTACCCCATCATCACCTTTTTCCTCCTGGCCATCTGCATCGCTTACTGGGCCGTCACAGCTGTGTATCCTTCTGACTGTCGCTACATTGATGAACTATTTCAGTTAGAGAATTCTGCTGACGTCATGCAGTCTGCAGGAATTTTACTGTCACAACACTGTGTCAAGTTAATTTATATTTTTCACAAGATCACAAAACCAGCAAACAGATGATGCACTGCTGTAGTTAACGTAGTTATAGAACATAGATGGTGCTTGATGACTTTAAAAGCAAGAGCAAAATCAGAACAAGCTTCTGTGCTTGTGTCCCAGTAAGTCAGTGATACTCAACTCTGCCCGTAGGCCAAATCTGGCCCCCAGCAGGGTGCCGGATGGCCCTCCCACCAATTTTCCAATTCATAATAAAAATAACATGATTCACACTGGGAATTATTTTTGTACTTTTGGTGTACATAAGGTGCCAGAGTGCATAAATAGAGCTTTTTATCAAAATAGAGCTTTTTATATATAAAAAAAAAAATGAATAAAAAATGCCAGTGGAGGATCCCCCACACCTGCCGACAGAGGTCCTAACTGAGCCCCGGATGTCCAAAAATCCTAGAAATGTCTTAAAATCCTAGAAATGTCCTAAAATACAAGAAATGTCCTATAATCCCAGTAGCATCTTAAAATCCTATAAATGTCCTAAAATCCATGTTTGGGGCTGATGTAACTGGCCTCTGCCTTCCTGTCATTTTGCAAAAGTGGCCCCCAAGCAAAGCAGGTTGAGTATCCCTGCAGTAAGTTCCTTAGCTTAACATAGTAATTGCTGAATGAAAGAGATAACTTTATATAAGTAACATGTACCTAAAGTATTACAATTAAACTGACTGTATTGTTTTGGCAGTCAGTGACTGCTATGTGGAGGAAATGTCCCTTTGTTTTGCCCTTAACTAGTTTGCTCACAGCTTCTTAGCATCATCTGGTAATGCAGTCTACAAGGTCACACCTACTGATGATAAATGCATGTATGCCAACCTCACATGCAATCCAAAGGTTAGTCCCACCCACTCTCTTACACACTGAAGTCTGGAGAAATACTGGTGTCACTGATTCTTTCTTTTTTATAACTATTATTTCTCTGCCACTTCTTGGTCTGTGAAATATTTCTTGGGTAAGACCATAATCAATCAAATCAAATTTAATAGCTTCTTTTTATTGCCTACAAGTGAAATCTGATAGCTGGTACTGAGTTCTTCAAATCAATCTCTAATGCTCTAATGTGAATAGAGTTCACGTTCGTGGCTGACAGCAATGAACGATTATTTGACAAATGTTATTCATCACCCTGCCTGCACCCCCTGGTTTGTGTAAGGTAATGTGAGTGTCTCAAAGCATTAATATGCTGTGTGGTCTCACAACCTTTAATGAATGCAGGATTACCTCAAAGACATACACTCACAAATTTTCATGCAAATCAGAGATACAGGGCAGGAAAAAGCCAAGAATAAAAAAGTGACAGTAGTGTTTTTCTGTGATTCAGTAGTTTTCCTTGTACTGAATCAAATGTTAGGTCACATTACTCCTGTTCGACTACATATCAAGATTACATCTGTCGCTTTCTTTCAGACCTTCAGTCAGACCAACATTACCAAAGTGTGCCCCGGGTCACAATGCATGTTTGCCTTTTATGGTGGGGAAAGCGTGTACCACCGCTACATCCTAGTCCTGCATCTCTGTAACCTGTTTGTGTTCCTCTGGCTGGTCAACTTTACCATCGCGCTGGGCCAGTGCACCCTGGCCGGGGCCTTCGCGTCTTACTACTGGGCCCTGAAGAAGCCAAATGACATCCCTCCATGCCCCCTCTACTCGTCCTTTAGCCGGGCCATACGGTACGGAGCTGTTACAAGCCACTACTCTACATGTTAAAGTTGTTTATTTAGTTTTTAAATTTAGGGGTTTAACTTGTATGAAGAGGTGATTTAACAACATCCTGAAGTATCCATGTTATATCACATTTTGTGATGTTGTTTTCTTCAACGTACACTAACATAAACAAAGGAAATCTGACCCTACTTTTTGTCAAGAATAACAAATCTTGGGAGAACTTTTGTCATGTATATAGAAACTGGACAAAAAACCGAAGTCATCAGATCACACCACAGAAAAAAAGATTTAAATATAAAATTATAATAATAATAATAATAAAAAATGAAAGTAGCCAAGTGTTTCTTTATATACTGTCATTGTATCTAAGAAATGTTAAATGATAATAAAGAAGTTGATTCCTTAATTAAGTCAGCTTTTCTGTCACGGCCAGGAAAGTTTCCCAAATCTTCTTATGTACATGTTAAAGAAAGATTCACACTGTTGTACAAATAATACTTTACCCTTAAAAAAGTAAGGTATGTATGAAAGTCAGATCTGGAACTAACATGATTAACTCATAAATAACAGATTCAAAATAAGCGATTTCTCAATATAAGCATCTATTGAACCTACTAAGATTCTTACACTAATGTTCAAATGTCTGTTGTGCCTCGTGTCACAGTTACCATACAGGTTCACTCGCCTTCGGTTCTCTGATCCTCGCTGTGGTGCAGATGGTACGAATTGTTCTCGAGTACCTGGATCACAAACTGAAAGGTAAGCTGTAGCTCTTAAACGTATTAATCTTACACACAGTTTATTTATCATTTTAAATGGGATGTTGATGAATAATAATGCTTTCCCAGGTTCTCAAAATGCATGCGCTCGATTCGTATTTTGCTGCCTCAAATGCTGCTTCTGGTGCCTGGAACATTTCATCAAGTTTATAAACCGAAATGCGTACATTATGGTGAGTTAATAAACCTTAGACTGATTTGTAAGCAGTTTAGTTTTTAGTTGATCTGGCTTATGCCACAATGCTTTATTACTCTCTGTTTTTCTCTCATCAACAGATAGCAATAACTGGAAAGAGCTTCTGCATCTCTTCCAAGGATGCTTTCTTCCTCTTGATGAGGAATGTTATTCGGTAAGGCCTTTCTTGTTGGTCTATTTCATATCCATGCTTCTAAGACAGGTCGTAATACAGATAACTTCTTTCTTTGACACACTCTGTTAACACGCCTGGCAACAAAAATGAAAGATGTTTAGATTTTGGTTCAAAAACAATAAAAATGTGTAGAATGTATTCATGTATTTGATGGTGTGTGCCATTTATGTGTCTTACTGCATCTCCTCCTTTTCTCTGCCTCCTCTGTAGGGTAGCTGTTCTGGACAAGGTGACAGATTTCCTGTTCTTCTTGGGAAAAGTGCTTATTTCAGGAACTGTTGGTGAGTTTCATGTCACCCGCAGTTTTCGATGTCACACAACCGTGGCATGGACGAAATACTGCAATAGGCACAGGATGAGCTATCTCTCTGAATATTAGGTAGATGATAAATCCTCTCACTCAGTTATTTCTGCCACGTGTACTCTTTTTCTTCTCAGTTTGCATCATTTTAAGTTGAAATGTACGAAATCACAGGTCGTCTGCGGGTCTCTGAAAAGAATTAAATCTCTTAAGTGTTAATTTAGGAATCATTCAATTCAGTTCAATTTATGACATCTGAATTTAAATACCAATCAATCCTAGTAGTTCCCCATACAAATCACAATAATATTGTGCTCTTTGTCTTTTGGTTTTATTTATTTCGGATTTATTCCTCTGAATGTAACAGAAAACGTATTAATCCCTCTATTATTTCCCTTTCAACCAAGTATAACCTCTCTGGAACAACCTATTAAAAAGCACCTTGGAATTATTTTTTATCCATTATTTTATTAATTATTTTAAAGAAACCATCCTGATTGATGTATCCAAAAATCAAGAGTTTGGCAAAAACCTAAACTGCCATGTTTGCAATAATGTTGGTTGCTTAATAACTCCAGTAATGTGAGAATGAAACAATCCTTCTCATTCTGTGTGCTCCTCTAAAACATGATACAATAACATTTTTTATGGAATCAATTTTCTTTCTTATGGATAGTACTTTTTTAACATGTTATACTGTTGTATGGTTCATCATTTGTTCTGAAGAAGTGGGTAGTGCTGATGCATTTGCTACTAAATAATAGTGTGTTATTTTGGTTTTCCTCCATGGATCCACGTCTTTTTCTCTTTTCTTTCAACTCTTCTAGTTATTATGTCGCTTTTTTAAAAAATATTTTGCAGGTGTGCTTGCATTTTTCTCCTTCACACGTAAAATACCAGTCATTCAAGAGGAAGTGCCATCCCTAAATTACTACTGGGTCCCCCTACTGGTAAGGAATTAAAATGTGGGCTATTTAATTAGCAACATCACCAGTCAACACCGTAAAGTAGAGTGAGACAGATTAAAATGCAGCCAGAGCATTAGTTTTGCAAATATTTGATATGAATCTCACTAAACTGCTTTGCTCAGAGAATACACTAAAATATTCATACATTATCACCTTTGCATTTTTTGTAGTTCTACAACAGATGGCACTGATGAAATGTAATGATTTAAAACTGGTTTTGAATGTAGTCAGGCCCAGGTACTGTGGCTTTTCCAACACCTCAGCTGTCTCCAGAACAGAGAGAACACACTCTTCCAGGTGTAAGGTGTGAGGGATGCAGTTTGTCTCTGCAAATGTGTGGCCAAGATCACACTCAAACTGCACACCTTTTTGTAGATGTGGATGGGGGCAGTTAACACTATCACAGTTATGCAGATCAGATCACAGTGTTACACAGGCTAATTAGTTTTGTTTAAGTATTTATGACTCAATAGTTCATATTTTCTTTGTTATGTTTTTTATAAGGACATCAGAAAGTTATAACCTATGGTGGAAGAAGTATTCAGATGCTTTACTTAAGTAAAAGTACTAATACCACCCTGTGAAAATGCTATGTTACAAGTAAGTCCTGCAAATTTTACTTAGGTAAAAGTAAGTATAAGCAAGTAAATGTACTTAAATTACGAAAACAAAAAAAACCTCAAAACTTAAAAAAAAAAATTAAAAAAGAAGAAAAAAACATCCAAAATAATCAAAATGATATATATAAAAAAAAGAATCCAAAAAATTACAAAAAAAAATCAAAAACCCCTCAAAACTATCTACATAATTGGAAAGAAAACACCCTCAAAACTCATAATATAAACATAAAAAAGGAAAAAGACATCAATGTTTATTAAAAATATTTTGCAATTAATGTTCTGTGAAATGACTAATTTATTAATCAACTAATTGTTGCAGCTGTACTTATATAAACTATTTAATTTATGACAAAACGTATGATTTGTATGCAAAAATCTAATTTTTTTAAGTAACTGAAGCTTTCAGATGAATGTAGTCAAGTAAAAAGTACAATATTTCCCTCTGATATGTAGTGGATTAAAAGTATAAAGTGGCATGAAAAGAAAATACTCGTACTTAAGTACAGTACTTGAGTAAATAGACTTAGTTATATTCCACCACTGGTTATAACAGATAATCAAGAGACAACTTCACTGTCCCTTATTTCTTAAACAAAAAGCACAGAAAACTTCCTATCAAACAAAACAAGGGGAAACATTACAGATCTAGGTTTACAAAGACAGATTTTCACTGCAACTTCAATGTGAGACAAAAGCTGGACACAAAATACTCCAGTAAAAACAAAGGAAAAAAAAAAAGGTGCCTTCACATCGCTAATTACATCTGAATCTCCCAATTTATTAAAACCGGTGCCAGTTCCAATTAGTCAAAACATTCTCTGCATTCCATTTATAAGGGCCAAATCGGAAATCGAAAATATCTTCTCTCACCATTATTCTATATGTAGCACATTCAAATGTAGCCATTTTTGTAATCAGTTCAATACGTTCCTTAAAACAACAATAACTAGATGATTTCCAGTGTCTCAATATCATTCTACATCCTGTTGTCGTAGCCAGACAGACCCATAACCTCTTCCGTTCATTCATAATGACATTATCCAGTAACAGACCCAAAATACACAAAGCTGGAGATTTAATCAGCTGTAAATAAAACAATTTATCCAGGAGGGTAATAACATCATCCCACAGGAGCAGTTTTTTCCACGGTTCATATTATTCTTGATGTTTCTGCTGTTGATAGAAGAAACATTAGATGTTGGCAATATAGCACACTGACTGTGAGCTGTTGATTCTTTCAGACGGTGATATTTGGATCGTACATGATCGCACATGGTTTCTTTAATGTCTATGCCATGTGTGTGGACACGTTGTTCCTGTGCTTTTGTAAGTATGCTGTTTATTTTCTGTAATATCTGCGACAGTGTGAGAATACTTATACTGAACTGCTTGCATTGCTAATATGGTTCAAGATGAAATGTCAAGCAGCCTGTCATCAGCAGTTGAACACAACTTTTTTCCCCCTTTAAAACTGTCTCCAAATGACAACTGCTTCCTGCTCAATTAGCTATCTAATTCCTGCATGACCTTCTTTGATTATTTCTCTCTGCTAAGTCTTTGCTTTCCTTTCTCCTTCTGGCTGTCACTCTGTGCGCTGCGTGCTCTTCCTGCTCCTCCTCCTGTCCTCTGCTGTGTTGGGACGTGGTCTCAGGTGAAGACCTGGAGAGGAATGACGGTTCTTCCTCCAGGCCCTACTACATGTCTCCTGGCCTGCACAAGATCCTGCGCAAAGGAGAGGACAGTGCCAAATTATGTGCTGACTCTTGAGCAGCCATTTTTACTGAACTGCTGACTCTCTCACTCACTTCTCCATATCTACTGTATGTGTGGGGGGTCTGGACGTTTGAGAGCGAGCACTGTAGGGCTAAAACATCAAAACTGGATGCATCCCAGCCTGGTCAGGGATGGCGTGGACATGAAAGGACATGCTTTTACTTCGGTTCCTCCCAGAAAAGGCACAGGGGACTAAAAAAGACCAGTTTACTTCCTCTCTTGAGCCAACTCAGATACTTGCCTTTTTTTCTGCCATGCTTATTTTTCTTTTTTTCTTCTCTGTATTCTCTGCTGACCTCTGCCTTACTGAGAGGGTACACGATAACTCGCAGGACGGACGCACAGGCTGAGATGACTATGATACGAGCATTTTTACCCAAACAAACATTAGGACCTTAAGATGTACAGATGCCAATGATGGACTACGGCATAAGGCTTCACCATGAAAAAGTGGTGGACTTACGGGGCACCCTCTTGTCGCACTTTGGTCTTCTAGTGTATAATCATGTTTTGTATGCACTTTCACATATGGGAAAAGAACCATGTGATTTATTTCTTCTGTCGAGCATGATTATTTTGCTGGCTGTTGATGTTTACCATTGGTTTTATAGGTTGCTTTGATCCACCGTATTTATACTAACTCAAACACACAAATCCAAAAATGGTGTGTAGTTCTGCACTTAGCAAAACAAGTTCCTCTTATTTTACATAATTTAAGAAAAAAAGTCACAATCATGTCAAAGTTTCCATTATGCTCATAGATGTACTGTAAACCAGACAGAGACTTTGTGGGAGGTCAAGACTTCAAAAGACATTTTATGGTTTTTGCTTAAAATTTGAACAGAACCTGACACTTTTCAGGAAACTTCTGAATGCAGCCACTAGTTTATGTGCCTAGTTGTGAAAAAATGTTTAAAAAAAAAAAAAAAAAAAAAGTTCCTCTTATTCTGTGGTTTTAGACCTTACACCAGGAACCTTTTGCGATACAGTTTATAAAAGGATGTCAAAGCCATTTTTGGTAAATTTTTTATTGGATGGTTCAGATGTATTGCTGTTTTAATACTAAGTATAATACACGCATCTATCTGGAGGTTATTCAGTGTTCTTTTTGTATAGGAGAATTTTTTTTATCAATGAAATCCAATGACAATGTGAATCTTTTTTCTTTCTTTTTTTTTGAATAAACATAAATGGTTTAAGTATTGTTCAGTGCAATTTTCCAACTCTGTTTCTAACATGTTGCTCCTGCTGCCTCCTAGTGTGGGACCTGGAGGTGAACGACGGCTCCCCCGGCCGGCCCTTCTACATGAACAGAGCCTTAAGGCAGCTCCTCAACAAGAGGAACGTCTCGCCGACACGCACGTAATAGGGAAGAGTCAAGGTCATTAACCAAAGCATGGTACAAACCTATGTGGCAAAAAGCATTGTGCCAAATGTAAGTGCACACAAGATGCAAGTGTGCACTCTAAATAAGTGATTCACCCCCACACTTATAGTATATGGACTTGATAGTTGGTTAGTGTTTAAAGTTACACTCTAGTAAAAAGTCACACCGAGTTCTTGTAAATATTTTATTTTATTTTATAGTTATAAATGAAATATATTTGAATATGTAAAGTTTTTACAGTCAATCATACCACACAGTGCATTCCTATTGGAATGACTGATTTCTTTCTTCACTGAGATTGTGGTAGTTGTTTTTTTCCCTCTCTTTCTCTTGTAGTTGCCTGTTTTCACCACTCAGTGGTGCCAGTCTTTACCGGACGTCTGTTGCAGAGGTGTGAATGCTCTGCCGATTGAACTCGTTTTTCCATGTAATGGTCAAACGTCAGCTTATCTGTGTATCGCATCATCACAGTTTTTGATCTGAAATTGTCTCACATTGAGAAACATATTTGCCATTTAACATCCAATGTTTTCATATTTAACTGTAAAGGACATAATGGCACAGGAGTTTAAAGTGCTTTACACGTTAAGTGCCTTTTTCTTAGAATTGCCACATTTAGTGTCTAATTGCATCCTGTAGCTACATAGTTTATATTTGAAGATGCTTTTTTGACATTTTTAAAAGATATAGGGTTCAAAGGGACAATCAGCAGCCAAGATGATCGAAGTTCGTATCTTTTCTAGATGTTTTGTCTTTGGCGGTTTAAAGGTAACCTTAAAGTCACAGTTTTGTTCTCAGCAGCAGCCTGTGTGTCCAGTGAGCTAGAAAAAACACAGAACTTTGACCTGTTACATACAGTATGTGCTCACCATACCATTACTTCTCTTAAAGTGATACTCCCTCACTTTGTGTCTTATCAGTATTAAAGAGTCACCTCCTTTTAGTTTAAAAGGTGGCTTCCTTCACAGAGAACAGTTCCTAAGACCTGCTTGTATTAATTTTAATCACAATTTACTCCAGTAATAGCAATCACATCATATATACACCTGCAGTAAAATCCACTTCTCTGCTGTCCATTTGTACACTAAATGTTTCTACCACACCAAATATGGCTTAATACAAGGCTTTCTTTATCAGTTTATTCATTCATATATTATACTCTAAGCTTGTGTGCTTATGTGTCGGACCCTAGGAAGAGTGGCTGATGCTTGAGCTCAGTTAATGTGGATCCTAACAAAATGAAATAAACTTCAGTTGGTCACCTGTGACAAATTAATTCAACAACCTACAAATTGCATGCTAGAAACAAAAGCCGTCTCAAACAGGCTGAACACACAGGCGGAGGGCAGAGAAGTTTGTCAAAGCTGCTGGAGAGGTTTTAGATGTTTCAGCATTATCTTTGAATTTTATTCAAATTGCCATTTTACTCCTGTGAAGGTTAAAGCTTCAGTCTGTGCTGATGCTGTAGATGTGGAGATTACGGAACAAAACATAAGACCAACATTTCTTGTTGGAGTTTTGAACTTCCTTTTAAACAGTGTTAAATCTTTATAGATCCTCTTGTCGATCCAAAGTGTAGCTTGTTCTGCAAAGCATTGTTGAGTTATTACTGTTTTAGATAGACATTGCTTATGTTAATCAGTTTGATTTTTTTAGTTTATTTTTATAACTGAAGATATTTTTACATTGGTTGCGCTCTGAAGTATGAGCATCAGCTCTGGCATCACACAAAACATGCATGCTGTCGTGAAATAACTGATGTCAGGGTCATTTTGCACGATTTTGATGCACTGGTGAGCCAGTATTGTGTAAGATGCAGTCTGTTTGAGGGATTTTAGATTAGTTAATGAAATCCTGTCAGGTGCAGCAGAATTTCTTTTTTGTCTTGGAGCCAAAATGCAGGAAATACTTGAATAATTCTTCCGCAAACTGATTTTGGTGTTGTCAGTTTATAGCCAAAGTGACTGAAGAAATGACATCAAACTTTTGATGAGGTTTTCTTTTTCCCTAAATGGATTCATGCATCACTTGAAATGATGCTCACCTTTAGATCTTCGAGATGTGACTCATGCTCGTGAGTCTTTGTACTGTGTTTGTCAAATCTGAGATCCAGCCTTCATGGTGCCTCAGAGTGACAGCACCGCCAGGCTTACACACCTCCTGCTGCCGTTTAAGCTGAACGTGCTGAGACACGCACAACGTAACCATTCAGTAAAAGTAAAACAAGTCTGCTTGTGTATCTGAAAGGAGAGCAGTGATGCATGTAGTGCTCAGAGTGGCACATTACACATGTAGCATGTTATTGTTCCTGTTTTTTTTAGACTGAATAACTAACATACTCCCAGTTGAATTGTTTAGCTTTACATTCATGCATCTCAGGTTTAGTTTCATTCCCATGAGGGTGAAACCTAAGATCTGATAAGTAAAGTAAAAACTGTTTTATATGCGCCCCCCTCCCCCTTTGCATGTCTGGAAATTAGATTCTTTTGGTCAACCACAGTCAACAAGTAGACACAAGTAAAACTATTCCTCGTTAGAATGTGCGTCAGTTTCTTACCGCAGACTCTTAAAAGTCAAACTCCGAAGATGCAGTGCTCAAACCTGTCACTACGCCAAACTGTTTTATTTATTTTATTGTGGCTCGTTTGTGCAAAAAACTAAATATATGCCTCTGTCATATATTTATTCATACAGTAAAGGTTGCATGTGTTTTTAACATAATATATTGCTTTCAAATATAGTTTTAGTACTTCTGTGTTTGATCAATAAATGTTTGGTTTTTTCTACGATGAATTTACTTTCTCTCCAAATTGTAAATATGCAAATTCAGGTCCGAACACTGCAGCATGTCAGCTATGACTGATCTGAACAGTAAAATATCTGTTTGTCATTCATTCATCGCAGTTTTGTGAAATTAGACATTTATTTTTAAAACAGACTTCACATACAATAAATAAATTAAATTGCAATATCCAAACACTGCTATACGAACAATTTCAAGTTCACCTTCATTATGAGTCAACATTTTGGGTCTGGTGGCTTTCACTTAGCACGGTCAAACTGTGTCACCAACTACACAAACATATAAATCTCTAATGTTATGTGTCACAATTCAGTGAGTTACACTGAAGCCTTTCCATTTCCACATTGTACAGTACAAATTCTAGTCGTCCATAATATGTCCATAACAGTGTATTCAGTGTTTTAAAAGAATGTCAACATGTAATAATTTACTGGCAGGGCAAAGAAACTGAAAGATTTTATGGTTCACTTAAAATGAAATTATGTTTACCATGAAGATCAGAATACTGCGGCTGCTAACGACGGACAACTGTTTTTGTGTGTGTGTGTCTGTGTGTGTGTGTCTGTGTGTGTCTGTGTGTGTCTGTGTGTGTCTGTGTGTGAGAGTAAGAGAGAGAGTGAGTGAGCAGCTCAGGCGTGAGACACAGGCAGGGAGGTCATGGCGTGGGCTGGCAGCAGCGGTTGAAACATGGATGGAGGGGAGTGTACTGCGGGCACACACACAGAGCACTGGAGTCAGTACAATTTCAATTTACAATTTCCATAAACTATATTTATTTAATTAAGACATTAGTTAAAGCATTAGTGTAATTTAAGCTTCTTTTATCTTGATATAACGGTTTGATTAAGATTGTAGAATTATTCCCTGATATATAAAAAATATATATTATTTGAATGTCACTCATGTAAATTCATCTGTATTTTTCAAAAGTAGATGTCAGTTTTTCTAATGTTGGGCATACAATTGCTATGACCACTTTATGAAATCTATAATACTGCTTTTTAAAACTCCTGGAGACTTGTAGGACTTTCGATAAAATCATGAGCAGTGATTGCCACTGTGACCCAATCAATGAAGAAAAGTTTGTGGCTAGCTTTATCATTTTAAATTTTTTGTCATTCTGATGGGCGCGTTATTCAAAATGCTACTTTACGTAATTTGATGAAAAAGAAAATTCTGTCTGTACTTTTTAAAACTTACATAGCAACCTAATAATCTATTTTTTTATGTTTATATTATTACCTGATATTTTAGAAAAAAACATCAATGATATTCACCTTTGGAAGAGATTTTTTAAAATATTACGTAAATATAATATCAGCAAATTAACTAAACTTATCTTTTTCTTCGGCAACATTAATGCCAACTTACTTCTTTCTATCAAATTATCAGAGCCAAAAGTTCAATAACTAACATAAAAACACTCCACAGCTTTTCTAATGGCCTTTGTTAGTTGAAAGACATAAAGGAAGAGTTCACCCCAAAAGCAAAAATAAATATGTATTGTTCCTCTTACCTGTAGTGCTAATTATCAGTTTAGATTGTTTTAGTGTGAGATCGCGGGTGTTGCAGATATCAGCTGTAGAGATATATACTTCCTCTCCAAAATAATGAAACTCAAAGTTCTAAAATACCAACATTTTAAAAACTCAACAGCAATGTCTCTTTCCACAAATCATGACCCAGTTACTCAAACAAGACTCATGAGCAGTTTCATGTAGGAACTATTTTCTTTCCACCGACCGAATCACTGCGCAGAAGGAAGCATGCATCTACTCATGGATGACAGGCTTGTGCTCATGAAAGAGCGAGATGTAAATGTGCGATGTAACGTTAGCTAGCTCGTTGGTGCTAGGCGAGCTAGGAACTATTATCTTTCTACCAAACTACACCCACCAACCAAATCTCAGCGCAGCAGAAAGTGTGCATCTACTGCTAGCTCACCTAGCACCACTGAGCTAGCTAATGTTACAGCTTTGCCGGACGCCATTATTCTTCAGATCAGTGGGTGTAGTTTGGAAAAAACGTTCTTACATGAAACGGTTCGCAACAAGGTCTGTGGATTATTTAGGTAACTAGGTCATGATTTTTGGAAAGAGATGGTGTTGAGTTTGTTTTTGTTTTTTTTCTGGCTCCTTTGCCACCACATGCCGAGTGCCTTCAAGTTCCATTATATTACAGAGAAGACAGACGTCTCGACCGCCTTTATCTGCAACACTCAACACTCTTTAAATGCCTTCAGCAAATGTTTTATCAAAATTAAAACTTTCAACATCATACACAGCAAGTTCCCTGCAACTTTTTTTTATTTAATAAAGTTCAGTGAAATTTTGAATATAAAATGAATGACTATCAATGGCAGGCTGCCTTCCCTTGTGTTGGTTGTGTGTAATATGCACACTTTTTCCCTAATTAATTTTAATGGTGATCATTAAAATAAAATGCCGGTAGAGATAATCTGCAAACTGCGAAATATTGGCCCCAAAAATCGATAATCCGTCGACCCCTAATATAGACTGATAAATATCACTACAGGACAGAGGAAAAAATGTGTTTTTGTTTCTGGGGTTAACTGTCCCTTTTAAAATAATGTTCAGTTTAAACAAACCAGAACAATATAGTATATCAAATGTTAAGATAGGAATTTGAGAGCTTTGCAGTGAATAGTCTTTACATAATAAAGATGTTGCTGCTCACTGTCTATGAAGGAGTGAAGTGCAGAGAGCATTGATCCCTCCGGGCCTCCGTAGGCTGTGTATTGCAGCTCCTCAGGGGTCGGAGTGGGCTGGGAGAGGCGGCTGGACTGCAGTGCGGTCATGGGGGTGCTGGAGGTGTGGTTGGGGCTCACATGCTTCTTGTGACGTGCTCGGCAGTTTTGGAACCAGACCTGTCGGTTAACAGGACAGAAACGTTTTGTAGCTGCTGCATAGTAACAAGCAAGAAACATCCATTGTTACAAAACAAGTGCATGATGTAATTATGTTAGCTTGTAAACTGTACAAGTCTTTTCTTTATCTCTCTGCCAAGAGATCATGCAGTGACTGTCGAAGAGTTTCTTCTGCCCATGGTGAGTAAAACGAGTGCCACTAACACACCATTGTTAGCAGTGGAAACTGAAAGTCTCACAGCCATTAATGTAAAGCGGTAAAACTGGATTAACAATGACTGCATAATTTGCTACATGGAAACACTCCCATTTTCGAGTTATACTCTACACATTAAGCACATCTTTCAAAAAAGTTTTTCTATGTAAAAAACAAAACAAAAAAGAGTAGAATTTTAAAAAAATAATGTTCTGGACATGCACAATGATATCCTGGAAGTTTAATTTTGAACTGTTTGTACTTGAGTATTTCCATTTCATGCTGCTTTGCATTTAGACTTCATTACATTTCACAGGATTACATAGTACTTTGTACTTCATTACAGTTACTTGTCAGCTGCACATACATGATATTTGCTTATTCATAATTTACGATTAAAACACAAATGATCAGCTTAAAAAATATAATGTACTGTAATTGGTTAAACTTTGCAGTAGAATATAAAGTAATTAAACCTTGCTATAACTCAACCAGCCTCACCTTTAAAATGCACAATAATGCATCAATAATATTTTTTTTTAAAAACCACTATATAGTGTGGATGATGCCCAAAGGCTAAATTGACTATTATCATACAAAAAATAAATTGAAGTTAGATGGAGAAAGCTAGATGAACTACATAAGCTTGTTTCTTTTCTTTCTTCTGCTATTTAGTCTGCAGTTTATTCAAAATTTTACACAAACAGCTATTATTTGACAGCGTTTAGAAGTGAATTTAATGGTATTTTTTGTACATGTGTATTGTCCAAACATACATCATTAATGGTTCAGTTTTAACTCTGCTGCTTGCTTCTCTGTCAGTAGTTGGATCACACTGTATATTTCATCACCTGTGGTTCGCTCACCTGTATGACTCTTCGACTGAGGCCCGTCTGCTCCGCCAGCTTCTGCAGTGTTTGAGCATCTGGATTGTTATCCTGCGCAAACTGGGCCTGCATCACCTGCATGTTCAGAGGTAAAAAAAAAAAAAAAAAGAGTATAAATAACAGACTGTTTACTTCATTGTAGTTTAAAAAATTCAAGCTGCTGCTTAGAGATTTGAACAGCATTTGGCTCGTCTGTATCAAGAACACTGCTGTAAAAAAGTCATATTTTTGGAATAAAGAAAGAGGATTAATATAGATAAATATGATTATAAAAATGACTTTAAACAGAAAAAAATAAACATTTTGGGTAATTGTGGATATTAAATCATGGTGCCCTGAGCAATGCAACATAAATAGAAATATTCCTTTTAAGCAAGGAAAACAGTTTTTAAAAAAAGGTGTCATTACAAAATCTGCGTAATATGTGACACATCTAGTTCATTAAAATCCACATATAATGTTAGTTTTACCTATATGCTTAATCCACATATAATGTTAGTTTTACCTATATGGTAAATCTTTATTATACACATCTAATTACGATAACATTTTAAAGCACAAGGCCAGTGTTTTTCATGATTAAAGAATTCACCATTCTTTCAGCAAACTGCAATGTATTATTTTTAATGTGGAGGTTAACCTGCAGCTGGTCAGCAGTGAAGCTGGTCCGCGCTCTCTTGGAGGGTTTTGGCTGGTTAATCTCCTGTTCAGTGGGGACAGCCCCCTCCATGTTAACATTGTTCCCTGCAACAAAAGCAGATTATCATATTGGAACATCTCAAAGTATTTAGCACAGAATATAGAATGTATATTACTTTGAAATGCAGTATATTAATATTATCAAATAAAAAAAGAGCAGGATGCAATAACCACATTTTAACCAAGCCTTCAAAAAAAAGGGCCAAAGATTATTCTCACATGCTATACAATTTGGAGAACCACTTTTAATTGACCCCTCATGATCTGTTATTAATAAAAAGAAAGGACGTATTCGTCTTTAGCGGCTTGCAGTGAAAGGAATTACACTGTATAAATCAACGTTTTCTGATGAATATTTGACTTCATTATCATAAATGTTTTTAATACAAAAAAAGTGTCTTTTTATGCCTAAATGTAAAAGTCATTTCAGTTTCGGCCTCTGTGAAGTGCTACATGGGCTTGAAGTGGAAAAACAATATTTTCAGGTCAGGACCGAATCCCTCCGCCGGCTCACCTTTCTCCACGGCCCGCTTGAGGTTATCCAGCATGCAGTCGTAGTGGACCCTGCAGAGCACCTTCTCCTCCACCAGAGCGAACTCCTCCCCGGTGGACAGCTGCCTCTTGCAGGAGAAGCAGGCGAAGCAGGCCAGGTGGTACACGTTGCCTTTGGCCCGGCGGACCCAGTCTGTGGAGTGGATGTTCCGGCCGCAGCACGCGCACCAGGTGCCGTATCTTCTGCAGGTGAATGTCACGGTAAGAAAATTTGACACCCACATACAGTCGCTGCCTGAGGGCATTTAAAAGCTTCAACGCTGAATAGTTACGGCTTTTTAAGGGTTTGTGCCCTTGTTATATAATAATTATATAACATAATAATTGTTAATATAAGGCCTAGTGTCTTTATTTGGACAATTTTTTTAGGCCACGATCGAAACTATTTTATTTTGTGCAGAAGAATAAACCAGTGCAGAAAAAATAACATACAGCTGCATTTGTGGCATTTTGAAAGACTTGTTAATTAAATTGACTCCCAACTTTAGTCTCCTTCTTGGGATAATGGTCACACAACACTTTACTCAATGATCCAACATTACTGAAATCTTTTCTATCTGTTACATTTGGTATAATGAAGAGTTAAAATGCGATTAGCGTTTAAATTTTTGAATGATTAAATGAATGTAAATAATTAAAATGTCCAGCTGAGGCAGGGTGAAATGTCAAGTCTGACGACTAGTATTAATAATGTCATTTTTATTGCTAGTAGTTTCTTAACTTAAAATATAGGCTCGTGTGTAATGAAGCGGCTCGTTCAATATTTTGAATAGTTTTGGTAGCCAACAATGTCGTTATTAAAATGGATGCACATACCTAAAGTAATCCAGTTTACAGAAAACCTCTTTCTCTTTGATGTAACAGCTCGTGTGGCTGCCAAGTGAAGTCTGGCACACGCTGCACGACAGACAGCGCACATGCCAGCACAAGTCGTTAACCTAAAGCAGAGATAAATAAAAAAAATTAGCAGAAGTCGATCAAGGTTAGGGCAGTTGTGGGCTGTGCTGTACTATGCACGCACGAACACCAGCGTTATCCTTAGAAAACCACAAAAATTCAAAAGTAAACGAAGGAAATGAATCCATGATCCAAAGTTAAATGGAAAAAAAAACTAAACACAAAAAGTGTTTACCTTCAATAAATATTTATCCACAATTTCCTCGTTGCAGCTCGCACACACAGCTCTGCCCAAGAGAGGCGCAGATGCCATCGCCTGCAGCGACGATGCGTCCTCATCCAAAACTTCCACCGGCGCGCCCTGAAGGGATCAAACCTGCGGTTAGAAAATGACGCACAGGTGCGCATCCGCCCCTTAACCTGCAGCACATCGTGGGCTGCAGAGCAGCATCTCCTATTTACTGTCTCCAACCTCAGAATAAAAGGTAGCCTAATAAAAATTAAAAAATAAAATCAGATTCTGGTTTTTCAGGCTTTGTTTAATTTGCCTAAAGATTTGTGTCAGTAGATTAATATCTTAAAACATTACAACATTACAAACAAACTCGGTTGACACACTGTAAATTCTGACAAGTTGATTTAACAGTAAGAAAAATAAAGGAAACTGATTTCCTTAAAAAACATGTAAGTAAATATACCTTAGTTTTCTTCATATTTAGGCCTACTTTATATGTAATTGTTAAGTTTACTTAAAATTGAGTTATAGGCCTATATTAACTTAATTTTGCAACTTAAAATTAAGTTTAATTCTATCAGTCTTTCTAAATTGGATTTGGAATTTAAGTAAACCAAGTGCTACACTAGGTATAAATCTGTATTCTGCTGGTTGAAAATAAGTCAATCTTTTGTATTTTCATAAAAATGTTAACAAAAAAATGTTTGTTGTGATAAAGTCAAGTCAGACTAACTCGGTTTACTGAAGTTGCTAACACTAAGAAAGAACAAGGTTATTTCACTTGTCATTTTAAGTTGCCAAAACTTCATGAAATTAGGTAAATACACATCATTTTCAAGTAAATTCAACAATTAAATGTAAAGTAAACCTAAATTAAGATTAATCGTTATGTTTACTTTCCTTTTTCAAGGCCATCGGTTTTCAAGACTTATTTTAAATAAAATGAACTTGTCAGATTTCAGAGAATATTTAAAACTTCATCCATTAAAATGACCTCTCGTTCACTCTCAACCTGTTTTGGAGAATAAAGCTACAATATTTCATTCATACCATAATGTCCCTGCTGTCCTCAGCGCATTTGCCTAGCAGCTCTTCCTCTCCTTTGCAATCTTCACACATGTCGAGCAGCTACGCGGCGGGAACGGGCTGCAGGTCTGTCAAACGGTCGCAGCTGCTTTAAATGCCCCATGCTCCATCCCATAAATATCATGCCTTTCACTTTTCACCATGACAACGCCGGCGATTGCCAAAATGACATTTTAAGAGAGAAGGATAGTCATTACGCACATAAACAGACAACACTTGAGCTAATACTCATCCTATGTGCATTATGTTCTTGAGATCTGCATTTGGGATGCAGCAACCGCTCGCTCGCAATGCGCGCGTGCTGTGGTTAAACAGCCCCCCGACGCAACAATTTCACGTGTCAATCAAAAAAAAAAAAACAGCGCGAGGTCTCAGGGAAAAGGGGATTGATTTTTTTAATAACAGCAATTAAAAAGGCTAAGTTCGCCACAAACGTCTACCCGGGGCCACCAAAAGGTGAAGAGGTCTCATTAACTACTTGAGTTTTTAATTGCAGAATTCAGGGAGGGGTAATTTTCTGCGACATTTCTTCAAATTGTGAAAATACTGAGTTGTCAGCGTGTGGAAGGCCGGCTTTAATGACAGACTGAAGGCCACTTTGATTTAATTGGCAAAAAGCAATTTCTGTTAATATTTAATCTCTAACAAAGTCTCGCGCCTCAACCTGCTCACAAGAACTAGGTCTTTAATTTCCATCACTCACCTCATCACCGGACAGCAGAGATCCGTTTTCAGTCTCGTTAACAACGCAACACTCCACTTTTACTTCACTTTTCCAGCGCATGTCTGTGTCCAGGAGTGTGAAGCTTCCCAGTTTCAAAGCAAAGGCTCTGTTATTCTTTCTTTCTCCTCCAGGATTCCTCTTGTGTGTCAGTCGCTCTGCCCTGAACTGTTTCGAGAGGGCGGATCGTAATTCATATTTTCCTGTCATCTGTGGCCGCGCCTCCCTTTGGGGATACATTTACTGTGTGGTTTTATGTGAGCTTGGAGAAGAAAAAAAAAAGTGCTATACAAAGATGTAGCCTATTTTTTATTTCGATTTGCCTTCACTTAACTCCTGACACGACTGGCTCACAGGCAACATAATGCATTTCAGTGGTAGTAAAAGTACATTTACTCAATTATTGTTCATAATAAGGCAAAAAAAAAACAAACTTAGTACTTAGTACTAGTACTTGTACCTTACCAGAGTGTTTAAATTCTAGGCTGTACTGCATACTTGCGATTTTACACATTAAGTTCTTTTTTTTGTTTTTTTAAATTACCAATTTTATTTAATAAAATATGATATATTTTTATAGATCAAATGGTATATAATAGCTTTAAATTTAGTTCACCGCAAGCACATGCTAATATATCAACCATAATGATTCACAAACCTTAAATAGGCATACATAATAATTAAAAGGCTCCAGAAGGAACTGTTCTCTAAACAACATTTGAGTGCATTTTGCTGATTAATGCTTCTGTTGTTTTCAGTAAGACTTTTAAAGCAAGACGTGTAATAAAGTATATATATCAGAATACTTCTTCCACAACTGGTAATTAGCATGAACATTATAGTTTTTAAGAAACATGTGATCAGTTTGTTGGAGGCTGTCGCTGACCTCACTCAGTAGATCTTTAAGTACCTGTCCTCAAGGCTACTATTTTTCTTTTTTATATTTAATTTATAGTTTATACTTTGAGGCAATGGCCAGGTTAACCCGTCAGGGCAGTGGTTTCGAATCTTATTTGGCCTGTGACCTTTTAAAATGAAGTAATGTCTATTTAATGCAACCCCTTGTCTGTTTTTTCCCCCCTTTTTTATATGGATATTCAGGACGCTGAAAAAAGAAAATTCTCCCATTATTCACATGAGATATAAAGTATATTTTATAGTGAAAGCTCGGCAAAAAATCAGCACAATTTTATGTTGCAGAAATGCATTTTATTCCTGCTTTCCAGTCAAAGCCCAGTCTGTGGAAAAGGGAAGGGTTACAACCTCAGTACTTTTCTACTTATTTGGTTTTTAAGGGAAAAAAAGAAAGGCAAAACATCAGTTGATTTTGCATTTATGATTTCTTTTTATACATTCAGCAGAGTGGTCTGGAGCAACCCAGGGAAAAGGAAAGTAAAGCCAATAGCAGCTTAATTCAAGGGTCAAGTGTACTTGAGTAAAATGTTAAAGTACTTTACACCACTGCTGTTTGGCCTTCTAAGTGATTTTTCTCATCACAAAATAGAAAATCAGGTCGCCCACCTGCTTTAAGTCTGTATGCCACAGATGTAGTTCTTGGGGGGGTGCAGGGGACACGCCCCCTCAGTATTTAGCACAGGTGCATTTGTCCCCTTAAATAAAAACCTCAATGTGGTAGGCTTATTTTTGATTAATTGAACTTATATATGATTTTTCTACCAAAATAGCATTTTAACAGGGTTTTTTTTTTATATGCGGGGAAACCTGTTAAAAATAGACAATAGAGTGCTTTCCCATTGCCGGTAGACCAGAACTACGCACACAGCTCTGTAGCAGACAAGTTTGCCTGTCTGTCTTTTTTTTTTTAACTGTTATGTCACATTAGACATCACAGAGGCCAGTGAGAATTTTACGGAGGTTACTTCTTCATTATGTCTCTTAGTTATTCAGTCTCTGAACAATGTTCAAGTGCTGCATAGTCAGAAACAGATGGTATTTTGACTATTTTTCCACCATTCTGGCATGGAGGCTAAAATTAACATGTCCGCTCGGTTGGCATATTTCCATCGCTGACGTTTGGAACTGGACCTGACGAATACCCATGAATACTGCAGAGTCATTTGTCGTGGGAGTGAAATCTGATTGTAATTTTTCCTAATAAATGCAAAATCCAGATGTTTTGGGGTGTTAGTGAGTTGTTTGTCCGGTGGAAAAAGGGCTATGGATGCAGCAATATTAGTGTATGCAAGGACTTATTGTAGGAGGTGGTATGCAACCTCAAAAGTAATAGCTGAAATCTGCGAAGGAGAACAGAAGCAGGATGAAGGTAATGAACGCATAAAAACTCACCAGAATGCAGGAAATGAAGTGTTTAATGCTCAAAATTTTATAAAAGGTAAAATAATATGCACATTAAAAAAGTGAACATATATAACAGATTTTCAATAAACAACATACATTTTACATTTAAAGTCCGAAAAGTAGCTGTCTTGTCAACTACCACTACTCTGTTCCTCATGCTCTTCATATATATATATTTTTTTTTTTTAAAGTCTTCTATCCTTACTTTGATTTCTTCCTGCAGTTCATTCCACAGATTTGTGCATGCATAACATTATTTCAGATTTAATTTTCCTCTTAAGTTATCAACCCCTTCTATTTAAGTTTATGTGTGTTGCCAGGTAGTAAATTATTTCTTGCATTGTACATTATTTGTTCAGTCTTAAGTTCCACCAGATTCATGAATTTTAGTGCATTTGACTTTAAAAACAAATTGTTTGATCCTAATGACTCTTTTTGTAGTATGCATATTGATTGTTAGTGCTTTTGTAGGCATTGCCACAAACAGTCATAATTTAATTCAAGTTAAACAAGTGAACAATACATACAGCAATACCTGCTTTTCCCAGAAGTGCAATGCTTCTAGCCAGCTTTGCTAACAGATATTTTATATGGGGTTTCCAGCAGACTCTGTGGTCTAGTATCACACCCAGAAATTTATTTTAATTCACTCTCAACATTGTCGATCACAGCTTAAAGTTGTGCATTTATTTTACGATTTCCAAACAACATAAATTTAGTTTTAATCAAACTTTCATACAAATAATGTCAACTGTTAATCTGCATCCAAGTGTGAAGCGACTCTTTATTAGAGGCAATAAAATACTTTACAAGGTTTAGGAGAACAGCTGTGACAGGAGTCTCATAAACAACCTCTTTGGGTTACTTGAAAGAAAACACACAGTTTTTTAAGTCTTTTTTTCACTCACTCATTCCACCCAGTGGCTCACGCAATCACACCCGTCATCTCTCCCCCCACACACACACTCTTCCATCCCAGCCGCCACACACACACAAGCAGTGAAAGGCTATTTTCTGTCCCAGCTGACGGGATAACAGTCCGACCTGCACCGGCATGAGTCCGCGTCCGTATCGCACCATCGCAGAGGGATAAAGGAGTTAGCGTGCCTCCATCGAGATGTGTCCTGTTCCACCTGGTGGAAATGAATGCATTTTATCAGATAACACATCTCAAACATTGCAGAGCAGACAGTTCACTGCGGCAGCCTGTGAGACAACCACTCCTCCTCACTCAGTCCACTGCACAACAATCTGAACACTTGAAAGAGGTCCTGAAAAACTGCTCTTATTTTCTGTGATGAATTCAGATGGAGAGGTCAAAGGTGAGAGGAGAGATGCAATACAAGGGAGACAGTGATACTGTGAAGTACAGAATCAAAACAAATTATACCTACCTGGAGAGCATTTTATCACGAAATCCTTTCTCAGACATGAAAGTCTTTATCACTCCGACGCACCATCTGTAGAATACCTGATATGGCCACAGATGATGGGAAAGATCTGAGTGTGTAACAGTTGCACGGCTTTATTTCCAACGTTGCATGGCTCACTTCCTAAATGTTTTGCCTGATGTGGACCAGACGAAAACAATGCCTCATCTGTCAACAACAGGCCTACCTACAAACTTGTTCGACTGCTTTGCTGTTTTACTCATGTCAGCGTGTGAAACTGCTGTGGTTTATACTGTGTGATCCATAAGACAATGGTCAGATGGGTTATTGGTTTTAGGCAGACACAACATTGGAGAATTGTAAGAACTCACAGTCTTACACTGGGGTAAATTTAACAGCTGCTTTAACAGTGAAATGTGTTAGTGTTTTTCTCCATCAATAGGTGTCTTCTTAGAGAGATAGTGATTATAAGAATGATGTGTTAATGATAAGCAATTTTCTTAATCCTATTGTTAAATTTGGGGTCCTGGAAATCCTTCACCCCATAATCAAAATTACATATTATTCCTCTTGCCTGTAGCGCTATTTATCAGTCTAGATTATTTTGCTGTGAGTTGCTGAGTGTTGGAGATATCAGCTGTAGAGATGTCGGCCTTCTCGCATATATGATGGAACTAAATGGCACTCAGTTTGTGGTGCTCAAAGTGCCAAACAAGTAAAATCTCTTTGTAAGATAACGTGCTGTACAGTTTCACATTATCAAATGTGCAAGTCCTGTTCTTCATGGCAAAAGAAAGAGTACAAAAACATTTATTGTTTTCTACATTTTGGGTTTTAAAATGGTCAGATGGAAAGAAAGACAATTAATACAGCTATTCTTATTTCACATCCAGCAGGGGAGTCTGCGCAGCCCCAAACAAAGAGGAAGTAAAGCCAATATTAACAAAACACAAGGGGTTCTTTCACAAATACAATCACCCTCGTCAATGTACACACCCTGTAAAAGACGCTGATATATCTCCAAGTAAGAAATGTGGTCACTGAAAATGTTGGAACTTTTTTGGTACATTGGATCAGCAAATTTCCATCCTTGCGTGATGTAAAATTGGCACTGGTCGACATGTTTCTACATCCAAAGTTTGTTGTTTTGCAAAAGTTTAATTTAAAAAGACAAACAGGTTACCAAAGTACAGGAAGAACAAGGAATGTGGGAGAGAAGCGGTGAGCTTTTGGCCCCGTTGAGCCTCTGAGAAAATCTCCTAATTTGCTACTCCCACATGGACCTTTGCTTTCTTTAGGGCTGCACCTACTCATTTATTTCATTGAAATCAGTCCGAATTGGGGTGGTTTACAATTGACACAACGAGTTTGGCATGACCTTTTCTCCTTGCTGTAAATGGGTACTCATCGAATCTGAAGGGGGAGGTTGGGGTGCTGGAGGAGGAGGGCTCGTGGTGGCGGTGGAGGGGGGGTTGCGTTAGCTGGGGGCCGATGGGGGATTGGGTGGAAATCACAGCAGTGAAAATGGCAGTGCAGTAAAAGAGGGGCCTGATTGCATTGGGACAGCATGCGAGAGGGAGCAGCATGCTCAGCCCAATCAGAGCGACATAAGGAAAAAGTGCTCTTATCAACCAGTAATGGCCCACTTGACAATCACACAGGCACAAAACTGCTCTATTTAACGCTGATTGCAAAAACTGCTGCCCCCCTATCTCAGAGCCGCATGACTCCCCGACATCTCCCTGCCACCTCCTAGCTTTCAGCCAAGACCCTTTCCTGAATGGAATTTATAATCACCTCCTCTATTTCTAGCTAATTGTTATTTTAAGACTTAGGCTGTGTATTAGGCATTTAGAGCTGGGGAAATGTCTGCCTTGATTACTGTGTTTATTGCCAGAATTGGAGGCATATCCATCTCAATTCCACCTGCCTGACAGCCAAGTAGTTTATGTTTGTCTACCTGTCTGTTCATTCTAGTTCATGTCCATGTACTTAGTATGACAGAGAGCTGCTTCAGTGCATGTCTGTGAAGGTTGGAAGTGATTAACTCCTGCAAAGCATTTTCTATGCAGCTCTGGTGATTTATGAAATACTCTGACATGCAACAGCTAGTTAAGTTTTAGTCTCCACTTCAATTTAAGACCATTGTGGTCTAACAACCACATTTTTTTGTCACACTGTTACATCAACCTGCTGTTACCTGCTCTTTTCTTCTACTTACAGAATACCACTAATAATAGTAGTAGTAGTAGTATGAATACTTCATTTGCTCCTGGATTTATGTTTTTACTCCTCATGTAAGGAAACTGCAATAACTTTTTCACATTGTGTGTATTTTTACGTTACCTACTCTTCTTTATAAGAATAATTATACTGAATCTGATTGTTATTTAGCTCCTCATTAAAGACTCTAATTTGTAAATACTAGAGGTGTGGATTCAAGTACACATGACTTAGACTTAAATAAGACTCACTCTACAGTTTGGTGACTTCAGACTTGAATTGACAAAATCAAAACAGTCAGGCAACACAACTTGGACTTAAGCACCAGTGACTTATAACTTCACTTGGACCTGTAATGTACCAAATAACTTGTGATTTGATTTTAATTGTGTGTCTCCATGTGCAGAATAAAAAGGTGAGAAGTGAGAGACTCGTGCCTTTTGACTCAAACGTATTTGATACCTTCCCCTGTGTCCATTGATTAAAAGGAAGCCACAAATCAATGAATTCCCCTTATTTTGCTGAATCAACTCTTTAAAAAAATCATTTAATATAATAACATAATATCACTTTTTAAGAAGAATATTCTTACAAAAACATACAAATAAATATCTTACAAGCTTGGGAACAGGAAGTTATAGACATTTTTCCAGTGTGATATTAATCAAATACAACAGGAAAAGACAAACATAAACAAACTAAATTCAACAACGCTAACCTCACATAGGCTGAGGCCTTGTAATGGCATGGATTCAATCCCAACCTGCAGACCTTTGCTGCATGTCGTTCCCCCTTTCTTTCTGTCCTTCTACCTACAGCTGCCCTCTCATTCGAAGCAAAAAATTCCCAAAAGTAATTTAATGATATTAATATATTTTTTGCTGTCTGTTCTCATCTCTCCTCTACCTTCCCAGCTCACTCTCCTTTTTTTTCCCTGCAGCATGTCAAAAATCCACAGGTGTGTGTTGATGTCCTGGTGTGAGACAAGAGAAAAGGAGAGTGATGCAGAGATGCTGGTGAGTGTAAATGTGCAATAAACACCCGGAGGAGGCACCTTTGGTCTGAGTCCGCCATGCAAAGCTTAGCCAGTCAAAAGAGAAAAAAAGAAACTGGGAAAAATTAGGGGGGGTGTATTTTTACTGTATGCTTGTACATACATAACCCTGTAAATGTATGTACATGTACATAAACATAAACAAGTCAGCATTCTTGTATGATGCACACAGCTGTCTAGCACCACAGAATTGCATAAGTTAATATATTAATGATCATTTAAAATGCAGCAGATAGCTTTTTGGATTTGGTTGTGGCTCATTGCGTGCTTTAAGCTTTGTTGGTTTTGTAAGAGAAGTTTAGTGCAGGTTATATTATTTGTGTTATTGTTGTCCAACGTCTGCATGATTTTAAATGAAATGTTGATCATGTCCAAAATCTCAAGGTCAAAATCTTTGCATACTGACCCTTCTGAACCAAGTCAGACATTTCTTTTGTGGCAGCACAACCCATTTAACCTCCAGCATTGACCCTGAACTTGTACTAGCTGGAATGAAAGTGTTAATCTGCCCAGTCTAACCTCTGACTTTCCTGTAAGTATCACATTGCATATATTTAAATCTGCATCTATATCTGTTGTTGCACATTTGAACAGGATGTCCACCAAAAGACAAAAGCACAAAACTGTCCTCTCCTCCTCCATCGCAATGTATTTATCAGTAATCGTTAAGTAATAAGACTCCTAAGCTTTGTTGCATGCTGATACAGAAACATGGCTCCCCTCACTGGTCAGATGAGGTACTACAGACACCTTAATCAAATATGAAAATAAGCAGTTTATGTCAAAAAAATTCAAAGACTGTGTCTGAAATAATTTGTGATTCTTAATCATATTATTAAGACAGTGAGACACTGGAAAATAGACAGCAGAAAGCTATGCCATATGGTTATATATCATATATACAGGATATAAACATTTGATCATATATGACATTCACTATTATTTACTGTGTGACTTAATGTAGCTCAAAATAGTTTCACATAAGATGTGACTGTGTATCGTCCTTACACTCTGAAAATGTGAAAAAGATGCTGTGTCCTGGTAAAATAATTTTCCATTTTTCCACAAGAGGGCCACAGAGGACCTGCACAACCTGGTGAGCTGTGAACGTCTTTTCTAATATGAAAACAGAGGGTTTTATCAGTGAATTAGTGATGTTCTTATTGTGCTGGTCGGTCTACGGTCTAACATATATCAAAACCTTAAATCATTTTCATCTCACCTCATTTATTTATTTAGCTTAGGACCATATCACATGCTATGGAGCACAAACATTACATACAAAAATAACAGGAAAATGGCATACGACATGGCCAATGTTATTTTAAACAAAGGTTGGACATTCTTCAAAAAAGCACCTTGTTTACAGATAACTTTTGGCTTATCCACCTATAATTACAAAATTAACTTAAACATAGATGGGTGGTTATAAAATACTCTGGCAAATATCTCTATATATAGCTTATTAAGCTTACATTCTGACATTCAAACAAGAGGCTAGAGCAGTGATTTTAGTGCCTATCCGTGAAAGCAAACTATATATAACTACCTGCATTCAAATCTTTACATAAGTTCAAGTACAAAAGCACTGGCATCAAAATATACTTAAAGTACTACAAACAAACGTACAGAATTTGTCCCTTTACAAAACAATATATATTATATCATTTGAATTATTGATACATGACTGTGTGCATTACTTAAATCTTGCAGTTGGTGAAGGTGAAGGCAACTTTGATTAGTTTATACATTTTTTGGTAGTTTATATAATTTATATTTGTACTCCATTATTTATTTGTTAGTTATATTGGTAGCAATAATCTTAATCTGTAAAGAAACTAGTAACTCATGCTATCAAATAGCATAAAATGGAAAGTTTAGTACAAGAAGCCTACCATAAAATTGGAGGTTACTTGTGTAAAATATTTTAGTAAATGTATTGAGTTACATTCCACCACAATAACGTCATAGGCCATGCAGTAATAATATATCACTGACAGGGGCCAATCTTCTGCAGTTTAAGTACTTTTACTTGGATATTTTGAGAACATGTTGCTGATAATGCTTCTATACGATTACTTGAGTAGGATTTTGAGCTTGAGTTTTACTTGTAATGTTGTGTTTTCACACTGTACTGATAGCCTTCTTTTACTTACTTTTACTTACAAAGGATCAGTGTTCTTCCTCCTTAATTGATTAATGCTTTATAGCATTTTAATGAGTCACCAGTGAAGTAAAATAAGTTGACAACCCACTAGGCTACTTATGAGTTGATGTAAAACTTGTGTGTGTGTTTGTGTGTGTGTGTGTGTGTGTGTGTGTGTGTGTGTGTGTGTGTGTGTGAGATCCAGGTTTAGATGTTAGTGGGACTCTCTGTAAGTGGAAACCAGCCTCATTGGCAGCATCGTCACGTGACCTCCATGGCAACCGGTGAGTGTCATCAGTTCCGCTGTGGGAAAAGTGCAGCCTCAGTCCGGCTCAGCTGAAAACACACTGACTCACTTTATAACAACTCTGCCGGTTTAATTTGACTCCGCAGCGGCTCGGACGTCTTTGAGCGAAGACCACAGCCCTTCTCACCTGAAATATTGAGGTTTTTTTTTTTTTAAAAGAGTGCGAGCTGAAAACCATGAGTCACCTCAACCCAGGGTAGGTGAAATTTAATGTGTTAAATTTAACTGTGGAGATGCAACGTTAAGTACGAATAACCGTTTACGTATGATTTACGTCATTTTGGCTTTTTTTGTGCAATTTCTTGAAAACAACTAAATTAACTAATTATACGAATATGTTATGGGAGTGTAATGTCACAACTGAGGCAGGGTTAACAACTTTTAATTGACTCGAAACTGTGCTAATGCTGCTGTTAAGCTAGTTAAGACCTAATGAAACTTAACATGCAGCAGTTTTAGAGAATAAAGTGCGTCACAAAACGACATTAAATTGTACAACAGTATGAGGGTACAAAGTCGACCACTGAGGCATAATTAACGACTTTTAAATATTTTTAAAAACTTTTTAACCACTACTTAAAAAAATACTGCAGTCTACAAATGGTCCAACAAAATATAATAAATTATTAGCTTTTGTTGTAATTAAAACAACTCAACAATGTATCTGTTAAACAAAGAGCTTTATTGTGAACAATAATTTAGCTGCATTGAACACAACTTGAAAAGACCAGAGAAAAAAACAAAAAATAGAAGTATACACAAGTTACACAAGTACTTTTAGGTACTCTTTAGTATTTCAATGAAATGCTTCTTCATACTTTCACTGCTATTCAGAGGGAATTACTATAATTTTTACTCCTACATTTATTTGACAGTAATGACTTTACAGTTTAAAAAATTGCATTTAAAGCAGTTTAATATGATGCATTGTTATGGATTTAGTTGTCAATCAGTATATGATTTATTCCAACATTAAAGTGCATATATCAATAATAACAATCCAGTAATATAATACTTTTAGGAGTAATACTGCTGCATAATGATTACTTTTATTGATATGTACATTTTATTGGTAATACTTTGTTTAGTTTAGTTTAGTTTAGTTTTTTAAGTATTTAACTCTTTAACTTAAATATTTTGAATTTCTCTTCCACCATATGCATTTTTTTTAAAAAAATTGTAAGCCTTATATGTTTTCTGGCTCATACTCGAGCTAACTTAATAATTTACAGATTTACAGAAAATAATGATTTTATCGTGATGTTTTATTAAATACACCTTCATCAGACAAACAGCTGAGCTATTTGCAAAAAAAAACCAGCCAAGATTTTGAAAAAATAAACTGCATTATGAAGCACTTTTTAACTGCTTTAAACACATTTTCCTTCAAGATACTGATCTTGATGTCAGTGTCAGCCATGCTTTTAGAATACAACCAATACCACCAATTCTGAAGAAAAAAAGTGCACCTGTAAAGGGGGCACTACATTTAAGAAAAAAACAGCTTTCTTTGTGTAGTCATGATGTTTTCTTGTTTTTTGTGCCTGATGAAGGTTCAGGTACCAAAATGCTGCAATGAAATCAAATTTTTTTCAAGTTAGACAGTGTGCAGGACTTTGTCTGTAAGTTGTTTTCTGCTCATCCCTCTCCTCCTAAACAACTCACCTGAAATAGATGTGCCATGTATTTTTTTGTTCTGTAACCTATTAATTTGAAATAGCAAGTCATGTATAAAATGACACGTGATAGTTTATCACCATATTGTGGCTTAAATGGAAATCTGGAACCAAAGCTGAAGAGCACCAGAGCCAAACAGGCCGGCTGCACAAAGAGGAGGCAGACAGGGTTAAGTGTGTCATCCCCTCTAATTCCTGTGTGTAATCAGACACCGGTAACAGACCCTATAGTTGTAAGATCCTCTTGTCTCACACACAAATGCTGGAGGAAATCAAATCTGTGTCGGAAAAACACTTTCAGACGGGCCGACCTGCGGACGATCTGATGCCTCATTAATGAGGACAAAAAACAAACATGGTGTTGTGCCCCACTAAAACATTTCATTGAGATTCTCGTTTTCTGTAATCAAAAACTCTCTCATTACTTTCCAGGGAGGACAAATTTTAAAGTGTGGGTGTGCTTTATTAAGTGAAGCCCTTTTTTCTTTTCTTTTTTTTGTGTCTTTGACTGAAATTAATTGAGTGTCTCTTTTTTTTTGTTTTTGTTGGTCTTGTTTCTGTAGACTTCTTTCAGCGTACAACAGCCTGACAGACAAACATCTGGCTGGATACTTCAGCAACACTCGGATCAGGAGACACCTGCAGAGAGCAGGACTGGTACGTCAGTAGGTTAATGGTGATGATGATGATGATGTTGATCATGATTAGCTACCATTTATGGCACCAAAGTCATGTCCTCAGAATTGTTGTTGGGACTTTAACGACATTAAAAAATAGGATTGTTGAAAATTAAAAAATATTGAATTAAAGTAAAATATATGTAAATATTTAGTATGTCTCCTATCAGAATTACATCCTGGCAGTGTGAATAAACAGGAGATACAACTGAATACTTAAATGGATGGGAAAAATGGCTGCTGCGTAGCGGATATTTATGTATGACATCATAATGTTTCAAAAATCCTGGCCATGGCTCTGATGGCTCTGATGGTGGTAATAATGTTGATGTTACAGTAAAAAACTGCTCTATCCCACTTTTGAGAACTACAGCCTAATTTGTAGGATTAAATGGCATCTAAAGGTGAGGTCGCAGAACTGAAACTTCTCCCGTGTGCCGACCCACGTTGGAGGACAACACGGGTCGATGCGAAAACGCAAACAGCCCTATCTAGAGTCAGTATTTGGTTTGTCAGTTCAGGGTTTCTGTAGACTAACATGGCGGACTCTGTGTAAAAGGAAACGCTTTGTATGTAGGTATAAACGGCTCATTCTAAGCAAATGAACACACAGCAATTCTTATTTTAGGTGTTTATAAACTAATGAAAACAGAATTATGAATATTATGCCGTTTCTGCCCCTAAATCCTACACATTATTCTTATAATATAATGTCTATATCATCACCAACAGTATCCCTCCTTTTACGGCCTTTAATCACTCACAGTCAGGAAAATGTTGTGCAGTCTCTGATATTGCAGTTTTGTTACAACTTTTATCAAAAATTAGGTAGTTACCACCACAAGCATGAAAGCTCCTTCTGCACAGCTGCATAAAACTTTGTGTAGAAGTGAAAGGTGCAAGAAAATGTGCCGAATCGGTCAGATTTAAACCAAACAACCCACTACTGTCATCTTTTTCTGATCAAATGCTAAATCCTGATCGATGCACTACATGGTATGACATGTTTTTTTTTTCTCCAGCCAAGTCCCACACACTTTAAACCAGTAAGAAAAAAAAGCACCAAAACAGAAATCTCTCATGTAAAATTAAGAGAAAATGTTCTTTGCAGGAAAGTTGCTTTGGTGCTGGACCTCATTAATCGTAGTAACAAGCTGATGGAGAAAGTACCTTTTCAAGGCCTTTGTATTTCTACACAAATATTGTTAATATCCTTGTTGTTCTCAGATCACTAGGAGTGGGCGCATCGTTCCAGACAAGGAGTACAGACACAAGCTGATCCAGAGAGCGCACCAGAGACACGTCCGAGAATGCCTGGCCCAGGCCATTTTCCACAAGGTGCTGGAGATGGAGGTGGGAGGAACAAACTGTACCACAGACAAAACAGTCAAAACACTGTCAGCTAATCTGTGCTTCTCCGTGAATAATAAATTATGCTAATTTGCCTTGTGCTCCTCCCATACAGCGTGTCCATCAAATAGAGATCAAAAGGAAACTGGAGGAGTTTGCGAGGAGGGAAAGAGTGCATAAGATCAAGGTACATCATTTACATGTAAACACTGTGCTGCTGCCCCATTTTGTAAACTAATGACCTCTTGAATCATATAAAACAAAAGACAATTCATGACATCAGCCTCCAAACTATTGTGTGCTGAAAAATGGTAACAATATAAATGAATGGTGCTGTGTGGAAGGTGGAGCGCTCTAAAAGATATGAAGAGGACATCATCCGCATCCTGTCTCCACGCCCACCCACGGGTGCCAGGACCATCCGAAAACAGCACTCTGGGCCAGAAGGGGAGAACACTGAATCCTCAGAGTCTGTGAGTCAAAACATCTGCCGTGATGCACCAGCAGATTGAGTGGATATTGCTGTAATATGTTGTCACCTGTGAATGATGCAGGCAGCCTCACTGGCCAATCAGGAGCAAGATAAACCACTGATCCAAGTTCTTAATCAAGTTCATTTGAAATTTGACCTTTAATTAAAGCATCTTCATCATGCAAAGAAGGTTTTTAAATGCCACAACATGGTTTCCGAGATATTATGTCTGAGTTTAAAACCTTGACCTTTAGTTAAAGACCTTTATTGGGCCAATCAGTTTAAGACGGTGAGGTCAATCAGACCTGTGTTTTATAAGATACAAATATGAGGGTCCTCGTTAGTAAGATTTTTTTTTTATTGCCTTAAAAATACAGAAAATGCATCATCCCTCCAGTTTTGGTTAAAAATGGACAGCTAGCCCAGTTCTGTCACAAAATCAGCCTTCCAGCTCTAAATAACTTTAACATGTTTTATCTTGTCACTTAAATGTGAACAAAACAGGAACTCTAAAGATGACTTTTTTTTAAAAGGGGCTAATGCACCAGACTGTAGATGTTATCACAATGTGTGTTTATAATAACTTACATGTAGAAAACATACAATTTAACGGCACTGAGCAAACGGGGGCGAGGAACAGCTGAGATATCAAGAGAAAAATAGTTAGGTCTTGTTGTGCACAGGGGTGCTGGATAACAATAAAAAGTGGAAAAGTTATTAGGGCTTTTCAGATTTCCATCTGCAAAGACCATCATGCTCAAAGACAGCTCTGGACTCAACATGTGACCGCAACATGTTGAATGTTTTCTTTTTTTCACATTTTTTTTAGACCTCATTCATCTAAAATGCACGTTTGATGATTTCATATGTCATCAGTAAAAACACTTATTTAGGTTGCAGCCTAATTTATGCATTGGGCCACAGACTGAAAAAAACCCAGACAACTTGAGTTTACTCAAAACTAGCAGTTAATGTTAGCGGCAGTGAGATGTTGCTGTTGGTGGTAGATTATGTTTTTCTCAAAGACCATAGCAAATCAACACACTGCTTAAAATAAGCACGGTAGAAACATCAGATTGTTTTGACCACTGCATTTAACCATACATCTTTAAACATTACAGATACAGCTGAAAATGACAACGCAAAAAAAACATGTCTGCTGATTTCACATTTCTCTGCTTTCAGACTGAAAGAAGTCTACAGACATTCCCCTGCTCCAGATCCAGATTCATCTACTAAACAGCATGTATTTGTCTTGTTACCTGAGCAATATTGAGTAACTCCTGTTGCAGCACCTACGTTTCGCCAGTCAGTATAGATTCTTCATGTAATAATGCATCATCCCTGCAGCCAAAAAGCCACTGCTTCACTTCAATAAACAAAAGATATTCAGATCTGCTTCAATCAGTCAAACTCAGGCTCAGTTGAATCCAAGACGTGCTTTCAGGTGAAGAATATCGCTCTGTAATGAATATCATTGTCTGTGTATGCTGATAGTTGGCATGTCATTTGAAGAATATCAGTTTTTGCCATCTCATGTAGATTTGGAGTCCCACAGGCAAAACTAAACAAGTTACAGAACTCTTTTGTTCCTCAGTCTGTCAAACAGCTAAATCAGAGTTTGGCTTTTAAGTAACTTCAGTGTACAAATGTTGAACACTAAATGTGAAAGGGAGCGACTAAGCTGTTTGCACTGCATCAACTCTTTCAATTGTCTGATGTGACACGCAGCGTCTGTGATATGGTTTTGTTGTTGTGTTTTGTATCTTTGCATTTATGTCAAGCAGCGTACCTCCTGAGACGCAAAACACATTTCGGAGAAATGTTTTGATAATGAAGTAAAATTAAATCAAAACAAAAATCTGATCCAATGTTTACACTGACACTTAGACTTGAGGAGCCGTCTCAGCTGCTGTTTGCTGTGTTTTTTGTAAAGTCGTGGGATCTGAAGTGTGTTATCTTTAAAAATGTAAAAAGTCACAGACCTTGATGCCACAGTCAATAGAGCTGAAAATCCTGGCCTTGATCTCTGTGTTTACCCTCTGAAATCTCTTCTCATCTGAAGTCTGCAAACATCTCTCACTGCAGCAGGTAGAGGCTTGTTTGAAATACAACAACACTGATGTTTTGGGCAAATGTCGAGACACTTGTAAATATCTACTGTTTCATTTCTGTTTACGTTTTATAAAAGACAGGGAGAAAGACTCTGTATAATGATATAGATACATATATGCATGATATAAAGTACAGTAGATTACATTAGTTAAATCACCACAACATATTGCCTGTAACATTATACTGATGCTAAGATGGCGTGCAGTTGTATACAAACACACAATGTAGAATTATGCAAAAATATGAATATAAACAGTGAGAAATATCAAAATGTAGAATAATGAAATGCCTTGTTCTGCAGTTATGTACAACATGTATTGTATTTGACATTCACTGCAGCAAAGATTTATGAAACAAAGCAAATAAAAAAATACATTAGGATTGAGCATTCAAGCTGCATTTAACAGAACACAACCTAAAATTAAAAAACATCACTATATGCTTAAATTCATGCTAAGATTCTGTTTAGTTTATAAAGTTAGTGTAAAGTTTGTTTGTATTAAGCCACAAAAACATTTATTACTCTGAGGAACATATTAAATTCACGGCCTTGCGTTTACTGTATTAAACTAATTTTGCACCATACTTTATCTGTTTCATTAGCATACATTAACAGTTTATGTGGAGCCTGAATTTGCTAGCTGGAGTTCTCTGAAAGAATCTCTTAATTAATACACTTAATGTGAATAACCTGATTTCTCTCCGAAATTTGTCAGGATAAGCCTTATAAACAGGTTATTCTCTGTTTGTGTGTTTTTGTTGCTGCAGCCGGGCTCGTCTCGGCCCAACACAGCTCCGGGGAAGATGCAGAGGCCGGTGCGTCTGAAGCCGATCCACAGTAACAGCACCACAGCTTCACTCAGACGCAGCTCCCCTTACAGACTCCTCGAGTCCTCCAATGAGAACGATCAGCTGTTCAACTGCACCGTGAGACCGTGACACATGAGACTCATTCATTCATTCACTTATTGATCTCCCTTTCTGCAAAGAGAGTGTGCAGGACAGTTTTTCTATACAGAAAAAATCATATTCATGTTTGGTTCAGTTCTAAAATGATATCAGTGTCATCTACCTTCGGTCATATTATATATTATATCATATTTGGAAACTACTTTTTAGAGATGCACAGATGTCCGCTGTTTGCTGTGGTACAGTAAATGTAAAACTGAACTGTATTGAATCCTATTGTTAGTACTAAAAGCATAGAAATTAAAATTACAGTCGGTCAGTTTCACAGCACTGCAGTGTCACTGTTATTTTTCTCTCCCAGATGGACAAGGAGTCCCGGAGACGTTTGACTACAACAGAAGCCTCCCATGGCATCTCACCGTACTGCCTCCCAGTCATCAACAACTTTGTCACCCCTGTGCCTCCCGCCACAAAGAGGAAAGAGAGGGGGGTAAAGGTCACTCCCAGCGGCACGCTCAGAGGCCGCAGACTGCGTCCTACTACCGCCTCCAGCGGAGCTGACGTCAATGAGGTCTTAATCTCTCTTTATTTTCTCCCTGGCAACAAAACTTTCCACAACAGACTTAAAAGCTGTAGCCCATTTGGATTCATTAGGAACAACAATTACAGTTTCCAGCAGATGCATTGATTTTTGCAGTACTTGGCAGGAGGAGTTATATGTCTGTGTGTGTTTCATAAGTTTGTTTGTCCTAACATTGCCAATATGCAAATACATAACAGCATGTAGAAATCCCAAGCATTTTCTATTCTATTCATTCACAGATTATGCAGTATATGTTATATAAATATATATATAAAACCCAGACGTAACACTAGTGCTGGACAATAAAAACAACCAAATAAACTAAAATCAAATAAAGTATCATTTTAAGAACATTATGAATACCTTACTGACCTCAGTTTTATTTACACATTTGTCAACTGAGTCCATTTTAAATGGTCATACTGTAATTAATCAGGACAAACTATTAGAGGTGAGACAACATGAAAAAGATAATATAATTCAGTGGTATTTAACATGAATCATTTGCATTATATTTATCATTATAGAGATGGAGTAAATGTAATCCAGACCCAGATAACACCCACCTATGTAGATCAGTTACAAATTTGGGAATTAGGAAGTTAAAATGATGTCTTAATCTGTAATATGTAAAATGATATCAAATTGACCCCGCCCTTCCTTTTGTTTTCCACTCAGGACCCCCCGATGCTGAGGAGCTCTGTGCACCAGAGCAAAGTGTGTGTGAACATGATGTACTTTGGCAAAACGGTGCATCTCTCCCATGACCTGACGGACATGAGGGACGAGGTCAAAGTGTTTCAGCAGCACTGTGGAGGAGAGAACCTCTGTGTTTACAAGGGCAAGCTCCGCGAGGGAGGTCAGTGAGAGGATCCCTGATAGTGTTTTTTAGATCTTATACGTGTCTGTGTACACAAGTAAAAGCAAATCTCTGGAGGGAGACTGTTACGATAACTGCACAACAGCCTTTGAGCACACACACTAAGTCATTATTGTTAAAATGACCCATACTTGGGTTCATGTAAAGCTGTCTCACAGGGTTTAAGATGGGTCAGAGTTTTTCTGCAGCACTAAGGTCACTTGATGATCTTGATCTTGAAAATGTTCCTGCCTCTCATCCATATCCTCGATCTTTCCTTCAGAGACTTTCCAGTTCATTTCAAGACGGCACAGAGGTTTTCCCTTTAGCTTGACCTTCTTCCTGAACGGGCTGCAGGTGGAGCGGCTGAGCTCCTGCTGCGAGTTCAAACACAGGAAGGGCTCCAGACTTGGCGGCAGGCACGGACACTTTGGCTTCTGCAGAGTAGAGGGAGCCTCTCCCTGCTACAAGTAAGGCCTCTTTTTTCAAGGCATACTGTGTCTTAAAAGAGGAACTCCACTGACTTTACTCTTCAAAGTCTATTTGAGGAGTGCTACTGAACATGTGAAAAAAGATTTATGAAGACTTTTGTGGCTCCAGAGGAAACTGTGCAGCATTAATAAACTGATATCACTTGAGTATAGTAGTATGTTATGCTCATTTTTTCAGGTGCATTATAGCAATGGGACTGGACAAAAAGCCCACTCCTCCACCAAAGAGGGTCAAAGAGGATGGAGTAAGAGAAGAGTCAGCCACCAGCCTAAAGGATGCTCCTGAGATGGAGACAGAGAGGACAGAAAGGACAGGAGAGGACGCTGTATCCCGCTCAGAGTGTGAAACCAGCCAACCACAGGACATAGAGACTCAAGTCAAAGAAGAAACAGCAGCTGAGGAGGACAGAGTCAAAGATGGTATAAGGGCCGAACCTCTGAGAACAAAATAACACGACCGCACTCATAAGAAATATGTACAGACTTCTCAGATATTTTCCATACAGAGTATCTCGATTTATTTTCTGAATGTCTTCCTCCTCAGATTATGAAGAAGACTTTGAAGCAGACGATGAGGGCCCTGCAGAGGATGCCGCAGAAAAAGAAAAGAAATCTTCATCTCCATCCAGTGAAACTGAAAGGCAGGAGAAAGAGAGAGACGCCTCTGAGACTGAGGATGACGAGAAGGACGGTGGGTGAAATCTCTTGTTTGAACACTTGAGAGGATAAGTGAGAGTTAAGTGGCATTTCATTGCATGTAATTTATTCATTTGACAACTGCCTTTAATACAGCAAAACAGAATGACACTATCTTTTTGAGGGCATTCAAACACTCATTTCTGCAGCCTTGTATACATTCATTACAGTGTCATCTATAAACCAGCAAGCCATCTTTTCAAAGGTTTAATGATGTGTGTCCGTGCTTTGAGAGGAACTGCTACTTCTGTTTATTTACAGTATAAAAAGTGCGGAGAGTGATTTGTTTCTGTTCAATAATGATCTATCTTTCTCGCACAGACGACATAAAGTCTCGTTCAGGCACTAGTTCTTCAGGCAGCGACCAGGAGGAGAGCGATGCTGAGGCCACCAAAGACTCCAAAGAGGACGACAAAGCAGAGCAACCGAAAGAGGTCGATCAAGATGAAACTGCTGTTCCACCAGAGGAAAACAAAGATGAACCAAAACCAGAGGCTGCTGACACAAAGGCTGAACCTGCTGACACCGAGGCCGAGCCCACTGACACCGAGGCCGAGCCCGCTGACACCGAGGCCGAGCCCGCTGACACCGAGGCCGAGCCCGCTGACACAAAGGCTGAACCTGCTGACACCGAGGCCGAGCCTGCTGTGGCTAAAGACTCAGACCTGCAGGACAGTGCGGGGGACAGCACAGAGATAGACATCTCTGACACCAGCGTTCCCTCGGGGAACGACAATAAACAGAGTGATGTCACCTCAGGAGAAAAGGAGGTGGAGGAAAAGGTAGATGGGAGCAAGCAGGAGGAGGAACCGGAGAGGGGTGAGTATGAACCAGCAGATAAAACCGTGGAGCTTTCACCTGAGTGAGAAAATGGATCAGTCCATCATGTATGGAGG
Organism: Plectropomus leopardus; assembly: GCF_008729295.1. Classification (NCBI taxonomy): domain Eukaryota; kingdom Metazoa; phylum Chordata; class Actinopteri; order Perciformes; family Serranidae; genus Plectropomus; species Plectropomus leopardus. The sequence continues at coordinate 26,023,299 of NC_056465.1, forward strand.
TTTTTCCACTATTATCACTCTGAGGGCTGTAGTCCACTTTATGTGGCATGTAAGGTAAATTCAGTAATACAGTCCTGACAACAACTAAATAAATATCTAAGTGCTTTACTGTCACTTTGTGATATTTAAGGGCACATTATGACATTGTTGTAAAATGTTGTAGTGGAAAAATAACTTGTGTGTTCATTTTTTAATTTTCTTTCTGAAGATCATATTTTCACCTATACCAATATTTTGATTGTATGTTTATCACCCCTGACAATGTTTTAAGGCTGAAAGAGCACTTTGTCTAACTCATATTTGCTTTTTCTTATGTAGTTCTGGTTTAAGTAAGCAATTTTAAAAAAATAGATTGGAAAATAGGAAGAAAGCCCTTGGGGGTGCACACAGAAAAGGAGGAGGATGCTGCTAAAATAGAAAAAAAATATTTTATATTTTTGTAAAAATAGAAATATTTCCATACTGTACACACTTTCAAAAAGCACAAAATATGTGGCTGTGTACTGCAAGTATAGAACGTATCCAAACAATTCTACTTTTGCATTACCAGCAGCATTATTCTTTTTTTTAAATGCTTGTAAATATTCAGCTCACTTACTCCGGAAAATGTATCATTAAAGAAACTAGAATTGCAGGTGTATTATTTCCTCAACCAAACTCTCCTCCAGGGGTTTGTTTGCACAAAACCCTTTAGTGCCAAAGTTATTTCTTTTAATCTTTTTTCATCTCCCTAAAATACATAAAATAGGCTTATTATGGGTCTTTTAAGACATTGTGCATTGTGTTTCCATTTTGGTTGTGTACTGAATCATGCTTGTGTTTGTGTTTTTATTATTATTATTATTTTGTCTTTGCATGTTTTTTTATCATTTTGCATGTTATGTTTGCATCTTGACAGATTAAAGACATCCTTTTGTTTGCAGTTGTTTGTTTCTTCATTTCCTCAGTTCTTTCATTGCGTTTTCATTGTTTAAATAGTGCCTTATTCATTTCCTTATAACATGTCAGACATCTTCCGTCATAATAAGTGGCTCACAAAAGTTTATCGTGAGCTTGTTTAGCATAAACTTATATCATTGCATGTGTCATGTCTCTTTTTCCCTCCCAAGCCAAATCTGTGCAGGAGAAGCTGGCGGAGGCCATACTGAAGGAGTCCCACTGCAGCTCTGAGCCCGAACTGAGCGACACCAGCACTGAGGAGGAGGAGGAGTCTACAGTAAAAGGCCTTGAGGAGGAGAGCAAGGGTACCAGATTTTCAGATTTATTCAAATGAATCAGCAAAGTAATAAAAGAAAAGCATTCCTGAACAATCTCTCCATTGTATTTGCAGCTGCAGTTGCAGTGAAATCTGTGACATTTACAGAAGAGCAACAAACCCTCGTCGAGGACACAAAATGTCAGAAAGGTGTTGCTGGTGAAGCTCAAATCGTTCAGGATTATAACGAGATGCCTGAACCAAAAGAACAGGAGGAAAAAACTGAGCAAGAGTCCCACCAGAACAATGATAGCACTGATGATAAGGTCAAAGTAGAAGAGGAAGATGAAAAGGCTGCATCAGACGAAGACAAAAACACAGCAGAGAATGATAAATCAGAGGTCACAGAAGATACAGGTGCAACTCCTGTGCCTGAAAAGGGAGTGGCTGAGGATGACAAGACATCAGAACCTCAAGATGACGCAGCTGCCAAATCTGCTGAAGGTGAGGTTACGGAGAAAGGTGAAGAAAACGAGGAGAGAACTGCAGCAGAGGCTGACACACAGCCCAATGAGATGGGGCAAGTGGCAAAAAGCAGCGAGGAGGATGAGTCATCAGTATCAGAACTGAATAAAAAGACTGATGATACAGCAGCGCCAGATAATGCAGAGGCGGAGGCGACGACAGCGAGCGAGACAATGGAGATGAAAGCAGAGCCCTCAGAGGAGCGAGAGGCCCTCAACTGTGAAGAGGCACCTGTAAGCGACACAGAGAAGAGGCAGCAGGGAGACAGCGGGGACCGAGACGCAGCATCAGAAACAGGAGTCACAGCAGAGAATTCAAGCAGCTCGTTGGAGGGGAGTCGAGACACCGCTGTTGAAAAAACAGCAGAAATAAGTGAGGACAATACAAAAGATGAGAGTGGTAAAGATGATATTAAAGAAGAGGAAGCAGGGAAGGAGTCAAGTAAGGATGATAATCAACAAGAGAGGAGTGATCTGGGAGAGGAGCAGACAGAAAAATCATCTGTGGAAATAGATAATAAAGTAGAGGAGAAATGTGAAGAAGAAAATAAGGAGGAAGAAAAGCAAACAAATCCCGATGAGATTACAGAAGGTGGAAATAGAGACGAAAGTGAAAAGGATGATAAAGATAAGACAGAAGAAGAGAATAATGAGGGTGAAACAAAAAAAGCGATAGAAAACGAGGAAAAGATTTCAGAAGGGACTAGAATTGACTCAAACACTGAAGGAAAGGCGAATGAAGAACAAGCTGAGAAAACCCACAGCGAGGAAGAAAAAGTTGCGAATGAAGAGAAGGCAGATGAATCAGAAAAGGCAGAGAGAGGCGAAGACAGCGAATGTTTCAAGGATAAAAATGACGAAGAAGAGTCTGAAGAAAAGGGAGCTGATAAAACGAATGAGGGTGAAAAGACGAACACAGATACTGATGAGGAAAAGTATGATGAAATGGAAAAGGAAGAGAAATATCAAAATGAGGACAAAGACGAGCAAGTTGCAACGTATAAAAAAGATGGAAAATCACAAGTTGTAACGGATAAAATTGCAGAGGAAGCAGAAATATCTGAGATAACAGAGGAACCTGAGGAAAGTGCAGATGCAGACTTGACTAAAGACAATGTGAAAATATCTGATAAAAATACTGTTGAGTCAGACAATGTCGCTGAAAGTGAAGCAGCAAATGAGTCACATGGAACCGAAACAACTGAAGAGAAACCAAACAACATGACAGAAGCTGAAGATGTTAAGAAAGAGACTGAAGGAGGAAGTGATGAAAGTGTTAAGGGAGAAGTTGACGCTGAAAATGGAGAGATTTCAGCCGGAGCAGAGAACAAAACTCTTGAAGATGAAGGAGAGGCTCAAAGTGAGGGCAAAGATGACGCAAAAACAGCAGAGAAGGTCGAAAACGAGATAAAAACAAAGGAACCTCCTGAGAGTGAGAGCACAGGGGTAAAAGAAGAAACTGTTGAATCTGGAGATGGTGTTGAAAAACACGAGGACGACGAGGTCAATGAGGCCCCTGACACTGATGTCGTACAACATGAGGCTAAGCACGGGGAAGACAATGTGAAAAACCAAGATGAAAATGCAAAAAACAACTCGGAGCCGGAGACATCTGGCATTGAAATAAAAGCGGAATCTAAATCAGAAGACAAAAAGGACAGTGATGAAACAGAACAAGATGAAAATGGAAACATATCTGACCTTGATAAAGAACACAGTGATTCAGATTTGATGAAAGAGAGCGATAATGTCCAGAGTAATGTCAACAAGGTCATGACTACCTCTTCATGTCATCAGGCACAATCTTCAACCCCCACAGCTGTGAATTTGGACGATACAGCTCACAATTTAGACGAGTCCATCGCACCGTCTGACTCCAAGACTGACAAACATCCACTTGCTGATGAAAATGCTGCTACAGTTGACCCTTCTGCTGCCGATGGAGAAAACGGGGCAGATACGGAGGAAGCAAGCAAGGTCTCAGAAGAAGGAGCGAGTGTGCTGCTCAAACCTCAAGCACAGTCATCCCAGCTCACACGAAAAAATGATAGCGCAGAAGAGAGCGACGCAGTAAGTAAAGAAACTCCAGAGGCCTTAGTCTTAGAAGACAGCAGAGATCTGGTTACAAACTGGGTGACCGTGCATCAAACGTCAAAGTATTTTGAGACGTTTGTGGAACCTTTAGAAGACTTGAAAGAGTCAACTTCAGACGCTCAAGTAAACTCTAATGAAGAAGTGACACAATCTGCAGAGCTGCCGAGATCAGCGAGTCCACTCAAGATGGCAAAGACGTCTGAAAATGCAGACCAAGAGCACACAGCGAAGGAATCGACTCCAGTAGCTAACACGTCCAACTCTGATGAGGAAGCGACACAATCTACAGAGCTGACGAGATCAGCGAGTCCACTGAAGATGGCGAAGGTGTCGGAAAATGCAGAGCAGGAGTGCACTGCGAAGGAATCGGCTTCAGACGCTCAAGTATGCAACTCTAATCAAGAGGCGACGCAGTCTGCAGAGCTGCCGAGATCTGCGAGTCTACTCAAGATGACAAAGGTGTCTGAAGATGCGGAACAAGCGCTCAAAGAAAAAGATGTAAATGAGTTAAGGGATAAAAGCAAAGAGGAAGTTGTAGAGACAAACCTCGAGAGCAATCACTCAGAAGATGGTAAACCGTGTGAGAAAGAAACAATGCAGGTGGAGGAGACGGAGGTGAAAGACTTGATACTACAAACAGAGAGTGAACAGAATGAAAAAGAGTCTGTGAAATCAGAGGAGCACAAAGGAACCACGGGATCTCTGGAAGGAGACAAGGTCCAAGACACTGAGCAAACTGACGTTACCACGACTGAAGTGGAAAGCATTGCAGGTAGTCATCATTCTGTAACCAGCAGCAGACCTGAGAGTGTCAAAGAAAACCAAACTGAAGACAAAACAACTGATAAGGATGCAGATTTGGATGAAAAACAAACAGAAATCGAGGAGATTAAGGATCTACCTTCATCCAAAACAGAAGAACAACACAAGCATCCAGCTAGTCCAGAAGGGCTCCCCAAACTGATAGCGAACAAACAGAAAGATATGGACGAAACACACGAAAAAAATGATGAACAGAGTCGAGAAGTTACAGATGTAACTGATTTTACGACATCTAGGTCAGACGATGGAAGCCAGGAGGAGCACCACGATAAGGACAGCCAGCCCAAACCATCAGACGGGAGCATCAACAGAGACAGAGGAGACGTACAGCTGATCCAAGACATCAAAGACACTCTCAGTAAGGACCGCCTGAGCACTTTCTCAGTGGATGAAACACTGTTTGGTCGAAGTTCATATCCTTTGCTGACTGCTGCGAGGACAGAGAGTGGACATTAGAAACTTCCGAGTGGCACTAAGGTACAGTCATGCTTTACTTGCTTTTGTAGTTTACAAGAAAACATATAAAAGCAAATGGATATTTAAAAAAAAACCCTGCAATAAAACGACCATTAAGAAGTAGAAATATCTGTAGTGATTAAGAAATATTATTATGTTTATTGGCCAATTTCCAAAACATGAATACAAGATGATTTAAGTTTTGACAAAGGCCCTGAAGTGTCTTGTGGTTTCTATATTTACATCACAATGGCTTCTTTGATAGTCTTCATCCCTCATGTACCAAAAAGAAGAAGCTGCATGATGAGTTTTGACTGCTGCATAAAATGTTTACAATAGACCATCTCTTCCTATTGTTGGTAACAAAGAGGCGTAGTTTGTGTCAGGTATCAAGTGCAGCTGCTATCACCCATTACCTGTAAAAAGATACTCCACCACTCACACTCACAAATGATTAAATAATTCATAGTTGTTGGACTCCCGCAGCTTAGTTTGTCCCAAGTACACTTTGCATTTCCACTGATGTTACACTCCTGCAGCAGTGATCAGAGAACTGTAATTGCACTTCAGCTGTGTTAATGTTAGTTTCTTTAGCTTTAAAGGGTAACTTCAGTATTCTTCAATACCATTTCCCATGTTTTTGTGTCCATGTGACTAATGGAAACAGCACTTTTTGAAATTGGTTTCGTCCAGCTAAACAGGCTGCAATGTAACAAGTCGGGGCGTATTTGAACCCTCAATTTATTAGGTCCACTTAATTACTTTTTTTGTCACTAACAGGCTCAGATTGTTAGTATTAGTGTCTGACATCAAGAAAGAAACAATCCCTACAGAGACAGACCTTCTTGTTAAAAAGTAAGGTCCTTTTTGTTTAACCACAAACGGCCCCCAAATCACTCTTGCTAAACCCACCAGACTCCATTTAAATAAAAACTAATTTTTTATTATAAAACTAATTTTTAGTTTTATAACTTTTTTATAAAGCCAGCATATTTTCACATATAACTGGGAGAATTAAATGTTTATTTCAACCAAACCAAAACTGATGATTGCTTATTTAGAGTTCTATCAACTCTAAATAAAGTGCATTTTATGGGGACTAAATTATTGTTTATTTAAAAAAAAACAATCTTTCTGTTTTACAAAAAGGTCTATCTCTGTAGGGAACCTTCTCATAATGTTGTCAGACACTTCGGATAACAATTTCAGCCTGTTAATTGCAAAAACAAGCACTTTTGGTGGACATGAGTTGAGGGTGCATATTGCCCCAAGTGATTACATTGCAGGCTGTTTTGCAGCTACACTCCATTTACGTTCAATTTTTAATATTGTTGCTCCCATTTGTCACTTAGGCACACAAACTTGGGAAAATAATAAGGTTCAGGTTGTAAAATACCAAACTTACCCTTTAACATAATTATTTGTTTAAGTGACATCCAGACAAAAAAACGCACTGAACAACAGAAATGTTAACCTAAGCTAACTGTGATAACTTTTTCACCATTAGGCTGCTACTTAGTCAAATAAAACAGTGGTGACATTGTGAAATGTAAAATCTAGGCACCTGTGTCATTATTGCTGCTAACACTACCTCTTATTTAAAAAAGATACGTAATATTTATATATATTGCTTTTTCAATTAATTTTTAATGGCTAGTGTGGGTTTGTTAGGCTTCATCTTTTCATTTGAAATCTGTCAGTGACTGAACGCTTGTGTGATCTAGCCACTAAAAATAAAAACAGTGAGATGGATAGAAACTCTGATTTTTTTCATTTTTATTTTACTTAAACAAAGACGTGTGCACACTGACCTAATGCACACATTGACGAGGAACTTTGATTTCAGATTTCTGCAAACCACGTACACAAAAACAAATTTTGTCACACATACAGTATTTACAAGAACAACAAGCCTCAAGAAATATAAAAAAAGATTGTATAATGTATGTAAATTCATAAACAGCTCATCCAAATACATAATGCTGCAACAAAAGACACATTAGTTTGCAAATGTGTTGGCAATGGCTACTACCTCTAACATCTATTTATACAGTTCAAATGAAACTGCACAGTCAAAATCATGCATGAATGTCTAAATTGATATGATAATAATTACAGGGTGTTTAGTTGCTGTCCTCGAAGCTGCCACTGCTGCTGTAGGAAGAGTGAAATCTCATGGTGCTCATGGGATCAGACACGTACCCTGAAAAAGACAAATCAGTGACTAATGTGACATTCTGTCCATTTATGATCAGTTTGATTTTTGATTTATTAATTTGACAATAACAACATTACTGTCATTCACACTTAAAGAACAAATTCTATATCATCATTATTGAAAATAAATTGCATTAAAAAACTCAGACATCATCCTGCTGTCAGAAAGCTCATTAGAGCTTCAAATGTGTATTCACCCGCCGCTGAAAATAGGTCCCACCAAATGCAGCTTTTACTCCTGTCTCGCTCCCTTGTTTTTTTTTTTTTTAGGCAATTATATGTTTTTTTTTCCAAAACATGACAAAAGTGATCTAAGGACACTTCATATAGAGAAGGTCTATACTACAAACTTTTAATTTACAGAGACCCAACTATTCCAACAAATTCCCACCAAGAGCCAGCATTTGTAAAAGCACAGTTGAAGGTGATACTTAATTTGCTCGCTCGACTTTTAAAAAACAATTACTGTCTCTGTACAGGAACAATGTGCACGGATTTTGAAAACAAACCGTTTCGATCAATCGGAGAAAACTGCATGTTCCTCCTGAGTTCCTCCAGTGAAAGGCCTCCAGATGCCCGACGCCGTTCACTGAAAAATAAAAGCTAAAATCAACACATCAGTCAACTGCAGAGCAACACTAGTCCAGAATTATATACAGCTTTGTTTACATGGAGAAAGACAGATGAGATGGAGCCAGATAGAAGCAGGAGAAATTCAATATGTGATGTCCGACCTATTACTGAGCTGCTCTCACTTTCTCTGCAGGAGTTCAGTATACAAAATTGATGACAGGTTTGATGGGTCGACCGCAGAACACAACCTGGACAGTGTTCATGCTGCTTAACATTTGATAGATGAACATTTTGTATTTACGACATGTGAAAGTTCACGTGGTTGAATTTGAGACGTGTTGTCTAACTTCTGATGGAGCACCAGGGAAATACTGACAAGTCATTGCCACACCACAATAATCCCACCTCCTGTATCTAAGTTCATAGTGACTGTTACCAGGCTCCGACACACACACACACACACACACACACACACACAGAGCTCAGAGGCTGAAAGCCGGGCGTCTAATAGAGGCCTTCCTCCTCGCTCAGAATGCCATGCATGTTTTATTGCATTTGCTTTCCTTTGTTTCCTGTTTGGTATCCGAGCAACTCCCGTCCTCACTGTTGCAGTAAGTATCTTAACTGGTCTGCTTGTTACTGGCACAGCAATTGTTCATCCGTCTCAACAAAGCCTGTCCAAATTAGAGCAAGCCTGGACACGATGTGTTCAGTTAGCAGAGTTTTAAGCACAAAACATTTAATTGAGCTTCCCCCGGTGAAAAAAACAATTTCAGATTTCTTAGTTAAAGCTTTTTAACCCTTTGAAACCGGGTCTGACATCATTTATCTTCTGCTGCTTTCAGATGCCTTTTGCAAGTATTTAAAACATACAATCCTGAGCAATTTAGTGCGATTTCTTTCAAAAAAAATTGGGGAAACAAAAAGGCAATGCGAGAAATGTTCTACAAATTGTAAGAAAGTTGTAGATTTAGGAAATTATTTTTGAAAAGCCATGAAAAATATATATTTATAATTACCCTTTTTTTTCTTTTTTTTAATTATTATAATTTTAAGCACTTTTTCTGTGTCATTTCCATTTTTTTCTCAATTTCAGGTAAGTTCATTGTATTTTTATTTTTTTAAACTAATTTCTGGGTCATTTCTTCCTTCGTTGCTCACTGCCTTCTTCCCATGTTTTTGAAAGAAATCAAGCCAATTTGCTCAGGTTTCAGAGAGTTGGATTACTTTCAGAGCCTATTTTGTGGCTCATACACATGTTAATTAGATAATGAAACATATAAATCATTTAAAGACATTTAAGAAGCAAAGGCATTTTTTTTTTTCATTTTTCAAATCAAATTAAAAGCGATATAACTGGGTCATTGGGTCACTGTGAATGTGGCCATTGTGCAATAAATTATTCTCGTCCTCTCCACCTTCACCTGTCTGTCGAGGTGCTTGAGTTCTCTCACCTCTGAGTCCAGAAGGCGTAGGCTCGAGTGTTGAGAGCGTACTCCAGCTCGAAACGGGAGCGCAGGGCGGCCACGTGGCTCCGGCCGGGGCCTCCGCGCCCGAGCAGACAGTCAGAGGAGGAGGAGGGCGACAGGGAGCCGCTGCTGTTACTGGAGGCTGGAGACATCAGCTGCCACACAAATGTGACAACAATATGTGTCATGCACTGCAGTGTTAAACAGGATGACATTTATGTTGGATTTTATGTACCTCAACATTACACAAGCATTCCTCCAGGTTTGAAACCACTTCAGAAAACTCGGGCCTGTCCTGAAATTTGAAAAAAAATTCACTTTAATTCATTTCTGCTTTGGTGCTGAACAATCAAACGCATCACGTTCTCCCAAAACAGACAGACACTGGTGTATTCTCTCAAACACTGTCCTGTATATGTGGTGCTCATTTTAGTCCACCCACACATGAAGCAAAGGTGAACTCTGCTTCAAAGGCAGCCCTCACATCTCCTGCCACACTGCAAAACAACAAACACTGCCACCCCGGAGCTGTTCAATTATACATCACATCCTCACATACAGGCCAAGGCCTGTCTGCACATGCTGCTTTAATACAGGAGACCAAGGAAACACAAAAATATTAAGACAAGAGAGAACAGATAAAAACATGTGAACGAATTTTAAAGGTTAACTATACAGGATTTAAAAAACAACAAAAAACGATCACTTATACAATCACACCTAAGTGTGTAGCGATGTAATTGTTAAGACTCAGTCCTCTGCCTGGATTTTCTTATGTTTCTCATATTTCGCTGTGTTTAGGGCATTTATGGTCACAGTGGGCAGCTGAGGTCTGGCTTTATAAAATGGAAGAATTTCAGTGCCGGACTCTATTATATAACAGCAAATAGACAATGTTCATTCCAAAATGAGACTACATCTAAGGTTGGTGTTCACTTTTTCAGGTGATACTGTATAATTTCAAATAAAAGCCTAGTCCCAATTAAATGCCAAGTCCCTTATACTAGCCCGGTGTGGCGACACATTTTGACAAATAAAGGCTCGTCTCATTTAGAGGCCTGGTCTTTTTGCCATGCAGTTCATTTTTATAGCAGTTCTTTGGATGGATAAAACCAAGTTGTTGGCTCCCTGCTGTAATTAACATTAGTTAGCTGCTTAGATCACATAAATATGTATTGATATTTAAACTTTTGTCAATATGGACATGCTACACACATTGTTAGCTTGGTGAGATTCTCCGCAATTCAGTCATTCAGTTAATTTTACCGACACTGTGAACACTAAATAAGAAAAGAAGATGGTATTACTAGTAGAGTAAACAAGGGAGATTCAAAAAAAGAAATTAGTAGATGTACTACTAACTTTTTTTAAACTAAGGAAAAATGTCCAGTGAACTATATTCATAATTATATATTTAAAAGTATTTTACAGAATTATTTGAATTTTAAAACTATTTTTTTGTTACTTTTTCTCGTGTTAATATTATAATTCTTGTACTTTTCACATACTTCTTGCTAACTTCTGGGTCATTTCTTGTTTTATTGCTCATTACCTTCTCTCCATTTTTATTTTAAAGCCAGTGTACATCGCTGCTGAGCAACACTAAATAAAAGCCTGTCCCATATATACGCTTGTCCCAAATATAAGCTTGTTATTCAAGCAAATAATACCATGGGTTGTTAAGTTTTACAGTAGTTTATCTTTAATGTTCTTTAATTCTTTCTGTTCCTTTTTAAATTTTTTATTTTGGTTAATACTTTTTTCATGCTGTTTTGTGCAAATATAATTTGTCAGTAATTAAGTATTTACTGTTCCATAGAAAAAATAGTTCACTGCAGTTTAATGGTTTGGAAAGTTATTATGATCCTATAAAGAACATTTTGCAATTTCAGATTATAGTGGTGTCAGAGGGAAAAAAATGCTGTGTTATAAAATCTTTTCTTAGGCTTTAACACATGTTTTGATTAAAATCCAGTAAACACAGAACAGTGTGGCCCACTTTTAAACAACACAGGGGATCTACTGCACAACTGAGACTAATCACACTCTTGTGATCATTAAAAGTGTCTTGACGAAGTCGTTATGGGACATAGCAACCACAGAGGGAGCAAGCAACTGGTTGACAACCTTTAGGAGATGTACCACTCAGGGAGAAATGTACCTACATGCTCGGCCGTGTTATAATGTGTCTTAATGAGGCAGAGAAAAAAAAACATGCAGGCTAATAAAGAACATCTCAGCACTCAGGGGGGATCGTCAGATCATGTGTGCTCCTGAATATGAACAGCGGTGCAATAATGTGTCGTTTGGGGAGATTTGGTCCCATTTATTACTGCTGCACATGTTTGCAGGAACAGCCGACTCAGCAAAAGTTGTCTCTCTGAGCCTCAGTATGTCTACAAGGCTAATGACATGGCAGGGTGTTATCATTTTACAGTCTGAAAGTACAGAGCCATCATTGGGTTTATGTTAGACAGAACAGCACATAGTAGAAACATCACTTTTCTTGTGCTGTTTTCAGAGACCTCTCACAAGTATTTAAACCTTTGAACACAAAGAAAATTGGTTTGATGTCTTTCAAAAACAGGAAAAAGGCAGCTTGGTACAAAATGTTCCACAAATTGTAAGCTATTTGTAGAATTAGAAAATCAAATTGATAAAAGCTTAGGAAGAAATTTCAAGGGCAAAACAAAAGAAGCCAGGGAAATATTATATTTATTTAGCATAATTACATATTTTAAATGATGTTGCAGAATTATTATATTTTAAGCACTTTTTCAAGTCCTGTTTATCCTCTTTTTTAAAACAGATTTTCAGATAATTTTCTTATACATTCTACTAATTTCTCGCTAATTTTGGGGTTATTTTTCCTTTTGTTCTTCACTGCCTCCATCCTATAGTAAAGAAGAAATCAAGCCAATTTGATAAAGAAAATAAATTTGAAATTTTTTTTTAAAAATTGAAAAACTCAACAGCAATTTCTTTTTCCAGAAATCATGACCCAGTTACCCAAGATAATTGAACTTGTTTTGCGCAGTTTCATGTAGGAACTATTTTCACTTTACTGAACTCCACTTACTGTATCACTGCGCAGAAGGAAGCGTGCATCTACTCATGGATGAGAGGCTGTAACCTTGGTTAATATAACCATAAACAAATAAATGGTTCGACAAAAATACATATAATGTAAGCAGAGATATAACAATAGCTTCCTGTTAATGGGTATTAACAATACTGTATAACGGTAGTTTTGTAGATTTTTACTATTTTATTTTGTGTACTGTTCCTTTAACAGATGCGGCAGGTAACAGCCAATCACTGCAGGCGTAGCACCACGTGCTGGTGAGGAAGCGTAAACTTTGAATAGCATATGAGCGAGAGCAACTTTAGGAGGGATGTACATTTTGGAGGATTTTGTTTTCACCCCCTATGTACATTTGCTGAATTCTGGTTTTTGTTTCAGTTTTGAACGATGATATGGTGAGTTGAAAACTGTCTTCCTTGTATCAGTAAGCATGCTGTTTCCTTGTTTTTCACGTTGAATTTAAAGCTACAATTGCCCGTAGCTACGCGAAGACCGCGAGGCTACATTTTATTTCGTGTATTTTGTGGCATCCCTCTTCTCAAAGTCAATGTTTTTTAATGCAATTTTTAATTGGAATCCTTAAATTTGTGGTTCACGTTAGCTAAGGAGACTTTAACGTTTTGTTCTGCGACATAAAATACGTTAGTAAATTCCCTACTCTCAAACTTTGAGGAGTTGCTAACAAGTGGCTAAATGAGACTACAGAACGTCATCACGCCGAACTGCATAAAGCCTCGTAACTGTGGCAACGCGACTGGTAGTGTAGTTCGTTTTAGCCTAGCATTAGCATTTTACTTCTGGTGATTACATTTAGGCTTAAAACATCCTGAAAGTGGTGGTCATTGGTGAATATTATCTTGCTGAACAAAACCTGTAAATGTCAGAAACATTTGTTTACTACAGAGCTTATTTTCTGCAATGATCCGAAATCCAGTGAAAAACTCCCATAGGCTTTGAAACAGGGCGACGTTAGCCTCACTTTGGCCTACAGAAAAACGTCATCCCTGTGGAGAAACTACATGCAACAGGCATGGTCAAGTTTAGCCTGGATAGTAAAGTGAGGGAAACACAGCTGCAATTTTTGGGTGCAGTTCATTTTAAATGTTATGTTTTAACTTGTATTTTGTTGCTAATCCTTCTCAAATTCTTCATTTTGTTAAGAAATATGTAAGACTGAAACATTTGTGTGTGTGTGTTGCCCTGTTAACCTGGGAAAACAAGATGGTGAGCCACCTGTAGAAGAAATCCTAGTGGACAGGTGTCAGCTTCAGCAAGACCAACCTGCACCTGGAAGATAAGGACACTGATTCACACGCCTGGATTGTGGTAGGACTGAACTTTAAGTATTTTTGCTACAGCTCGTGGAGCTCGTTTGGTCTTGTTAAGGACTTAACAACACTGAGTTGTGAATATTGACTTTATCGATTTGTGAAATTTTAGTTTTTGATTATTGATCCTGAGTGAAAGTGATTTTTTTAAACATTTGTTTTGTGCAGAATTGGTAATACAAAAGGGTTGCGTTACTGTGAATTCAAACTTGGGTAGTGGTTGAGTAAACCAAGGGGGAAATAAACTTTTAAAACAGGCCTAACTAGAAAAAAAGTGATCCTAGAACTGAGTGAATTCAGAGAGAGCCAAGAAACAAAACAACAACTTAAAACACCCAAAGCTGAAAATATTTCTTCACTTCAAATAGGTTTAAATCAAACCAAAGTGAGGATAAAACAGGAAAATATTAAAATTTTGGATGTTTTTGTCAGGAATTTGAGTCTACAATTACTTGTGTTTACATGTAAAATGCGTGATATTGTACCCATTAATGTGTATTTCTACTAGGGATGTGCCATATCATATCGTCCAAGATAATACTGGTATGATTTTCAATATGATAAGAAAAGTTCATATCGTGATAATATTACGACTTGACGAAACCATGACGAAAGCAAAGTTGCTACCAGCCAGGAGCAGCTGCAGTAGTGTGGATCCAGTGGCCGGGGCATGCTGAATGTTTTATGATCAGCCCCGGACTTTTCAGACTTTTTTAGCGACTTACCACTCAAAGTAAACTGTCAGAGGCTCCGAGCAGCACAGCATCTCTCTCTTCCTCTTTCTTTCTTTCATGCGCATGCAGGAATCGGTTTCGTCAGATAATTTTGTCATAAGCCTGTCCAAATGTAAACCCACACGCTTGTGGCACGACAACAAAACTATATATGTATGTTTGATAGTTATCGCAACATGACAGTCTGTCAAAATAAATGCAGGTGTGTTTGTATGTGTGTGTGTGCGGGGGTCTGATTGGTCTGCGCCAAGTGACACACTACTGCAAGAGGAGTGGAGGAGAAATAGTAGTGTGAACAGATCCAGGTGGAGAAAAAAACTAGAATGTTTTTTTGTATTTGGCAACTGTTTAGATGTGTAATTTTTGTTCGATTTTATTTAGT